>NC_069780.1:161386891-161689921 GCF_027406575.1 Nycticebus coucang | reverse complement strand
CCTAATTCATGCAGATTAAGCCATGTATCTAAATCTTATTTCTCTTTTACTTCATATAATTAAAAATTACATTTTTGCATTAAACTAATATATTGAATTATTGATTCATTCACTACATATGTACAGCCCACCTACTGCGGGCAATAGGCATTGGGGAGTTAATGGTGAATAAAATCAGATCATTCCCTGCTCTCACATAACTCAAAATCTAGAAGTGGGTGTGTATGTAGATACTGACAAAGTAATCACAAAAATAATAGCACAGTGAGCCCAAAAATAATCTATAGTGAGAACTGTGAAGGGAAAAAAATGGTTCTATAAGGGTATATGATAGGGCAAGTTGGACATGGTCAGGGTAGTCAGGATACTGAAGTTTTTCCCCACAAGTCCAAATGGTAATTGATGAGATATGTCAGCATTAGATTTGTCTCAAAATGAAATGATCTTTGTAGACATAGCTTTCAAGGAGTTCTCCAAATTATGGCTTTGGATGAATCTAACCAGATAAGACAAAAGAACTTCAGAGCAAGAATGGAGTTCAGAGAGCCATGTAGTCCAACCCTGTTGTTAGATAAATGTGAAAACTGATCATGAGAGAGGGTAAGTAGCAAACCCTGCTTGTTTTCACTCAGTGGCAGAAATGAAACGGCAATCCCTTAAGCAAGAATCCTGCCCAGAGTTCATCTTTCTGAGTCATCTTACTCTGGGCCTGGTTTATCTAATGTTGTCTACCTTGATGTTAAGGTAATCACTGGAACAATGGTGTGTTAATAGCCTGGAAAATGAGAACATTCATGAGATAATAATTACTTTCTGAATACAGCCTGTCATTCAACTCAAGCCATTGGTAAATGAAAAGAAATAGCTTATGCATACAACCAAATATCTTGGTAAGTTTCCAATTACCGTGGTTCATAAATTTGGAGTAAAGGAGTGAGGGCTGTTCAGAAATTTCATCTTACATGGCTGGATACTTTCTGGACAGCCCTCAGATATATTCAGGTTGATAAAGCCTCTAACTTTATAGATTCTAACACTAACTCATGGCTAACTTCATATTTAGATTTGTTTGATACTTATTTGCCTTTATCCAAATGAATATTTTAAAATAGATTTTACTTTTAGAGCAGTTTTAAGTTTATAGAAAAATTATGCAGAAAGCACAGATAGTCCCCATACACAACCCTTACTCCTTTCCCAAAGTTTCTCCTATTATTAACATTTTGCATTAGTGTGGTGCCTTTGTTACAATTGACAAACCAATAATGATACATTATTATCCATTTATGGCCTTAGTTGCCATTAGGGTTCACTCTGTGTTGTTGGTTCTATGGATTTTGACAAACGCATAATATTCTGAAATCACCCTTATAGTACAATAGTTTCTCTGTCCTGAAAATGCACTGTGCTTCAACCCGTTTATCCCTCCCTCTCCTAAACCCCAGATCCACTGATTTTTTACTGTCTCTGTAATTTTGAGTGTCCAGCTCAGTGGCATCAAATACATTCACTCTATTGTGCAACCATCACCACCACCCAGCTGTTTGTATAGTTTTCAGAATGTCATATAGTTAGGATTATACACTATTCAGGTTTTTTAGATATCTTCTTTCACTTAATAGTATGCATTCAGGGTTTTTCTATGCCCTTTTGAGACTCACTTGTTTTTGCCTCTGAATAATATGCCATAATCTGTATCTAACAAAGATTGTTTATCCATTCAGTGACTGAAGGACATCTTCGTTGCTTCATCTTGGCTGCTTCCACGTTTTGGCAATTATGAATAAAGCTGCTACAGACGACCATGTACAAGTTTTCATGTGGGTGGAATTTTCAACTCTTTTAGGTAAATACCTAAGAGTACGATTGCTGCATCATATGGTAAGCCTGGGTTTAGCTTTGTAAGTAACCGTCTTCCAGAATAGCTGTCCTATTCTGAGTCCCCAAAAGGAAAGAATGGGAGTTCCTGTTGCTCCATAGTTGGTGAAACATGAGGTGTTGTCAATGTTTTGCATTTTGGCCATTCGAAGTAGTGGTATCTTATTTTAATAAATGAATATTTTAGAACTCTCCAAATTAAAATGTTGAAAAGATGCTTTAGCATAGTAAAAAAAGAGTGAAAAATATTTCATCTACTAAAATAATCTCTGGTCCATGACAGGCACAGTTTGACACAGGGTAGATTCTTTCTTCTCTGGACATTTGCTACATCAGTCTTTAGCACTTCTTGCTGCAATCCAAAATAATTTATCCCTCCTCTGAACTCTCACAGTATCCCCACACCTTATAAATACAGTAGACCTCCAAAGTTGACCACTTCCCTACATTGACTACCTAAGTTGACCTAATTTTTGTAGACTAGACATGCACCACATGTATGAATCAGTACAGTATTCCCAGTTCTTTATGGCGACCACCTCCATATATTGCCCAGGTTGTTATCATCCCTTGGGTGGTCAACTTACAGAGGTTCTACCATACTTACAAGGGCTTTTCAGAAAGTATCCAGTCATATAATATTCAGAAATCACATGGATGGATACTTTCTGGACAGTCTTTGCATATTACTTGCTTATCACATGACATGGTAACAATTTATTGCTATGCTAGTCTTTCTCACTGGATTTGGGGAAGTCAGCTATATGATTTCCTCCTTATCATTTTTGCTCTGGGTTGCAATTAGTTCATTATTTCCCTACTCTGACGCTAGACCGATTAGAAGCACTGTTATTCAAAGAAGCACCAACTAGAGGCAAGAAAGAAAAGATTGAGAGAGCAAAAACCATATAGCCCCCAAACAGGTAGCTGGTCCATAAAACAAACGAACACACACACACACAAAAAAAAAACCAAACAATTACCTGCTCTTATCATTCTCTCTGTTTCCCTATCTCTCATGTTAGCAGCTAAATCAGAATCTTTATTATAAATGCTACACTTTGAGGGATGGTGGGCAATCATTCTCCTCCAAAGAAAGAAAGAATCAAGCAAAAGTAGCTCTGTGGAGTCTTTTTTTTTTTTGACATATTCTCTGGCAGCTGTAGTGGGTATTTGAATAAACAAATACTTTTTCCAAATGGTTATTTAACACCTCATGAGATTTGCTATTGTAAAATGCTTCTCACTTTGTGAGGTAAGTTAATGGTATTAGCCCCATTTCCTAAACAAGTTAGGGGAGCAGCTGCTCTGGATGCTATTTTCAAAACAAAGGCAGCATGCTTGTGGGATAATGTGATCTCAGAGAGGCTCCAAACGGACCCCAATGTGCCATCCTCTTAAAATACAGATGACTTAGTAAACAGGCAGAAGTAGGAAGATGAGAGGAAGCGATCACAAGATAGCTGAGAACTCCTGTCAGAAATCATTTTTTTTTAATTTTTACATTGAATGTTGCAAAAATAAGATGAGAATTTTGAGTTAGTTAGGAAAACCAGGAAAAAATTCCAGCAGCTCCTGGTAGCTTTCTGCAGTACCAATATAAAATACTGTATCTTACTTAGTTAATTAATAAGACAAAGCGGCTTTTGTAGATATATTAATAAAAGGTCTTCTGACTTTAGAAACAGATTCCCACCCCCCAAGAAATTTCACCATCATCACATAAAATGATTTGTTACAAATATAGGAATTTGCTCAGATTTTTGTTTTGTTTTGTTTTGTTTTAGATCCCGAGAGCATTAAGCCAGATGTGATGAACACATTAGGTGCCAGTTTCTACAACGCAGGCTTCCTCAAATCAGGTCTTGATCATGTGACCCTTGAGTGCGTGGCAAAGAAGAGAGACTTTCAGACTGTCTGGGAATGGGAAAAGCCATTTCTTTGAGAGAAACTATGGACATACAGGACTGAGCTCTGGAAGTTCTGCCAAGAGTGATGAAAAGTAGCAGGGTCTCATAAAATCAAATAATAGTCACACACCCAAGTACTTATTTCAATTATCCAGTCATGAGTTCTGAAACATATAATTTAAAATTCTTAGATGATTGATTACAATGTTATTTATTCATCTATTTTATGATTTATTGACAATATGCATCAACATATAATTATGGTGAGTACATGGCATTAGCAAGATTTTCAGGCATCTATATGTTACCAGCTCTGCATATGTAACCATGGGAAGACCCCAGTTCTAGCCAGTAGTTGTTTAAATGGTCAGAAAAATGCTTTCATATTTATTGTGTTGTTTCCAAAGGAAGATGTACTTTTTAAAAGGATGACTGGGCTCATTAGAGGTTGTTAGGATGCTAAACATGGCTTTAGGAACAAAGAGATTATCAGAAGTTCAAATGTTACATCAGGATGAAAAATGCTGTTATGATCACCAAACAGCTCCTAGGGAGGGGCTGCTGTCTCAGGGGAAGGGCTCCTCTCTCATTCAGAGGCAGTCAAGTTCTCTTATTGCAAAAAGCATGTGGAGTTCTTTAAACTTTCATTATACTAAATTCTGCCACAGACTGTGTTAAAAGGACACTAATCCCGGGAAGTCAATGGTCCCTTAAACTGTGGTAACCAGGGCACATCCCAGTGTGGGACTTGGTGGAGGAGGCAAGGAGTTGCCAGAGCATCCCACACTGTCCCCACCTGAAGGGTACAAGAGTTTAAAGTCGTGGCTCTTGTACTTGGGAGGTTTAAATAACACTTTGAAATGCTAGAAATTTCTACAGCATACTTCAGGAGATTTAAAGACTCAAATACGCAAGTCAGTGCTTCTTACAACACAATCATATGCATCACAGTGTCTCTACATCATCCTGTGGTTGCAAAGCTCTAGCCCCTGGGTCGTTCTTTAGCACTGTGGTTACTCTTTCTTCTTAGATTATAGATGCATCCCATTAGAAACTCCAAGGCCAAGAAACTTCCAAGGCCTAGAAACTCCCAAGGCCAAGTTCTGGAACATCCCATTAAACATGCAAAGTTCTTTCTTTAGTGTTCTGCAACATTTTGTTGAAATAAACTATAGTCAGCTCTTCACTGTGTGGCCCAACCTGCTCAGCTGGGATATTATCAGTAGACGACTCTACAGTGTATCAAGTCTGTAAAGACCCCACTCATGGCTACCACGCCAGAAGTTTCCACTGTTCCCTGTATCACAAGATGCTATAATCTACATGCAGCTCCCTCTCACTCAAGATTTTTAGTTGTTAAATTCTATTTTTTGAGTTTTAAGTTTTGCTCTGGGATGAATATTTTCAATAAATTGAGTAACAAATAAAACATTTTAGAGTAAAAAGAAATATTTTTAGTTGTTACACATAGAACATTTTTAACTTTAAATTACCAAGGAGCTTGGAAAGCCAAATCATTCTCCTCTGGGCTACCTGCTGTATCTTCTCGTCTTCCTCTTCTTCATGTAGGATAGCAGTAAACATCAGGTATAGTCTGCTTTCTTTTTCTTTTCTTTTATTTCTTTCTTTCTTTTTTTTTTTTTTTGATGAAATGGGTAAACCCATGTATTTTTTTTAATTATTTTTTATTAAATCATAACTTTGGACATTGATGCATTTATGGGGTTCAGGGTACTGCTTCAATATACACTGTGAAATGTTTATATTGAACTGAGTAACACATCCATCACAATTATACTCATTTCTTAAAGCTTAAATAATTTCTATACATTGTTCACAATTCCACAGGTTAGGGTGCAGTTTTGCAAAATGCTGCAATGCTCCTTGCTTTATGATCCTCAAGGTCATTTCCACAGTGAAGTCCTAGAAATGGCACCCTCAGCCTGGGTTAGTCTCTACTCCCCCTTCTCTCTTAGAGATCGATTCTGTTATTCTTTGAGTCATTCCTTCCTGTTTGCTCATTGAACATGAATGGAGCACATTTGATTTCAGCCCGATCTACAGCAGTGCTCATAAGGAAGTGACCCAAAGAGTTCTGCTGGCTATAGTCCCTGCCACCTGACCCATATCTACTACAACATCTCTCTCTAACTTTCACTTCACTTGATCTTTTTCTCCACTTCCCCCCTTTTTCTCCATCTGAAGTTGTGAGAATAGGAGAAAGGATTTTAGGTTATTAGGTTTTATGTCTATCATGCAGAGTATGCTATGGATATTCATGGAATTCTTCCTTCTTAGATTATAGATGCATCCCCTTAGAAAGAGTCTTGCAAGGCATGGAAGAATTGGGTAATGAAATATAAATTTCATCTTCTTTAAATCACACTTAAAGATCACTAGCATGATCTGGGCATATAATATGAATCAGAAAAGTCAGGTGCAATTCTGTCGAAAGAAAAAGTCAAGAAAACTTTCTTGGGCACCCAGTCTAGAATACTTATTGTGAGAAAAGTTCAAAATAATTCTATGAAGTAGAGTCATTATAGACAAAATTATTTTCCCTAGAAAATTGTCTCTTATACTATGATAAATACCTTGCACAAACAAAGTCTCTTATTTGTTAAATTCCTTTTTAGGTCTTTGTTGTTTGTTTGTACAATCTGAGACGGATAACCTATGTGTAGTTCTTACCTTATTTACACAATTTTATACCTTTATCACTAGTTCAGTCAAAACTTTCCAAAATTTTTGATTTCTGGTCTTACAGTGGGCAAAAATCACCAAACCACAATTAATAACATTGTTTGCAACAAGGATTAGAAAAAAGTATTAAATTAGGCAGTGATACGTTTCCTAAATTATTAAAGAGACTCTAAGTCCTCAGAGCAGATACTTTTTAAAAGGCAAATTTGCTCTGATCTTTGAATTTCTTCAATTTTTAAGACAACAAGCAATTGGGGGCGGCACCTGTGGCTCAGTGAGTAAGGCGCCGGCCCCACATGCCGAGGGTGTCGGGTTCAAACCCAGCCCCGGCCAAACTGCAACAACAACAAAAAAATAGCCAGGCATTGTGGCGGGCGTCTGTACTCCCAGCTACTCTGGAGGCTGAGGCAAGAGAATCGCGTAAGCCCAAGAGTTAGAAGTTGCTGTGAGCTGTGTGATGCCACGGCACTCTACCCGAGGGCGATACAGTGAGACTCTGTCTCTACAAAAAAAAAAAAAAGACAATAAGCAATCAAAGTAGAAGATACCCTGACTCTCCTGGCTAGGTCTTTCTCCTATGAGCTTTCATCAGACCACATGTCTTTCCCTCTCTTCGTTCCCCATGACTTGTTATTTCACATCATCGTGATTTTCACAATAATTTCTATTCCCATAGGAGTCAGAGCTTAAGGCTAGCATGGGTCCTGTGTCCTTTGTCCATCACTGTATTCCCAAACCTCGCACAGAGTCTGAACACATCATAAAAGGGATACAAGGCCCCCACTTCAGTTTGTGCTCATGGCAGAACCAGGGTAGTTCATATATTATCAGAGTCAAAAAAGGAGACATATAGTCAAAAGGATCCACTGGATGGAGAGCCCAGCAGCTTAGGAACAACTCTGCTAAATTGCTCCTTGGCTTGTAGCCTTTGGTTTTTATATCTTTATAATGGAGTTACCATAAGGAGGGAAACTAGGGTTCTTTCCAGTTTTCAAATTATACAGTTCTCATTGACAACAGATTCACTGCATGAATAAGCACAGCTAGTGACGGTACAACTGCGGATTGTGCTTCAAGGACCAAACAGATCTTCATCCTAAGATGCTATGTCTGGCTTATATTATTTCTTGATTAATTCATGTCAGTCAACTTCCATGCTTCATTTTTCTACTTTGATATATGTAAAATATATGCCATTCAGTTTTTTGAGGAGTAAAATAAATGAAATGTAGGGCAGAGTGAATATTAAGTTTGATAGTGACTCCTTCATTTCAGAAATTGGTCATTTTTACATTATTTACCTACCATGGTGTGAAGTGGACGAACAAGGCCAGACATAGCCTCTAATCTAATGGACAGCTCCATTAGATTCTCAATCAAATCAAATTCTCATCAATGAATTTTGCTGGTGATAAAACTGGTCACAGTGTGGAATGAAATTACAGATATTAATACATTCTCCCTATGAATGCACACACTTGAAATAATAATGATGTCTCCCTTAGAAGTTGAAGAGCTCAGAGGTCTCATCATCTGACCACTCTTACACTTCTCTTTTCCTCATCTGATCCTCCCTCAAATGAGCTTAAGTTCAAGACCTGTTGAATACCTTGTGCATCATGCACCTGAATGTCTTTGCCTATTTCACATTGCTTTAAGACCTGCATATAATATTCCTCCTGCCTCAAAATTTCATTTTCCCAAATTCACCTGGCAAATTTCTACTCATGTTAATTTTCAGATTAAAAATCATTTTCTCTGTGAGGATTTTCTGGAAATTCCTGGGTTCAAGAGAACAAGGACAATATCTTACTTAACTTCAAATCAATCGGCAAATTCTAGTGAAAAAAAAAAACAGATGCTCAAAAAAAATGAATGAATAATGATTAACCCAGCCTTGCATATCTCTCTCTCTCTATATATATATATATATATATACACACATATATATATATATATTTTTTTTTAACGTACTTGGTTGGAATAAAGATAGCACTCCATTATATAAACTACCTTTCTCTATTCAGAATTCTGTACTAGTAGAGCCTGAAATTTTTAATACCCAGCTGTCTTTGAGTTATTCAAGTAGAAAACACACATGCATCTGAACAACTCTTGATAGCTGAAAAATGTTTTTTTACAGAGGGCTTAAAATGATACATATTTTTTTTAAATAAATTATTCTGTTTGGAGCTAAAGTTTAATTTCTTTTTTAAGTTTCAGGTTATGTTTTAGGAGAACTCTAAATGAATGGAGTGAACTTGTGTCATCACTGGCTGCAGAATACTTCCCAGAGTTGTACTTATCAAAGGACAAATTCCTTTGTGAAAATCTTAAAGAGTGAGCAAATAGATAAATTTACTTCCCAGAGCTATCTTTATTAAAGGACCAATTCCTTCGTGAAGCTCTTAAAGAGGAAGAAAATAGGTAAATTCACTTCCCAGAGTTGTACTTATTAAAGGAAAAATTCCTTTATGAAAATCTTAAGGAGGAAGAAAATAGGTAAATTTCCTCATAGATTTAAAGAAAGTTTACCAGAGGAGTTGAATAATCCTCATGACACAGGGAACTCTTGGTCAAAGCATAGCCTACCAGAACCCTCAGTCAAAACCAGTATTTTGAGCACTCAGCTTTTAAGAGAAAGAGTGAAACATAAGAAAATAAATTCATATCCTAGAAGGATTTTCTAGGATATGGTCTATAGTTAGCATATACCTGGTCCAAATGTATGATTGGGGTATTTTATTCATTCAATAAATAGTTATTGACCATCTATTATATGTCAGGAATTTTTAAGCCCTGGAAAGACAAGAGTGAGCAAGAGAGACCAAAATCCATGCCTACCTGGAACTTCGATTTTATTGACAGGAAGCCAATATTAAATGAATTATTGAGTAAAACATAGAGTTATCCTCCGTTATGAAGGCATTCCCTGGGTAAGCAATAATTCAGGATTCTTCTGTTTCTGAGTTTCTTCTAGTTGAAGACTTAGAAGTGAGGCGGCGCCTGTGGCTCAAGGAGTAGGGCGCTGGTCCCATATGCCAGAGGTGGTAGGTTCAAACCCATCCCCGGCCAAAAAAAAAAAAGACTTAGAAGTGAACAGATTGGTAAAGACACTTTTTTCTCTGAGCTCCAGTAACTAACTCCTCACTTCTCTACAGTGTTAATGGCTCTGAAATGTCTACTTAATTGTCTCTTCCCTCATCAGAATTTGAATTTTTCCAGAGAAGGACTATGTTTCTTTTGCCTTTATATCTTAAATATCTAGACCGTGTGCTCCTTTTTCTTAAAATACTTTCCTTTGGCTTCTGAGAAGCTATACTCCTAACCGCCTTTCCTTATTTTCTTCCAATCTTTGACCACTTCACAATTTTTCTGCAACCACTTTTCTTTTGCCCAAGACTAAAATATCAGTGACTACCAGAGTTCCAGCCACTTCTTTCTGGATTCTCATTTCCTCTCACAATGATCCCATTATTCCTATAGATTTACTCCCCCTCTGAATGGCAACCTCTCAAACTACTTTTGTAGACTACAGCACTTTCTCATCCTTAACCGAGTAGTTTGTTTTTTTTAGACAAGAACCTCACTCTGTTACCCTGGGTAGAGTGCAATGGCCTCATCATAGCTCAATACAACTTCTAACTCCTATGCTCAAGTAATTACCTGCCTCAGTCTTCCAAGTAGCTAGGACTATAGGCATGTGCCACCATCCCTGGCTGACTTTTCTATTTTTAGTAGAGATGGAGTCTTGCTCTTACTCAGGCTGGCCTTGAACTCCTGAGCTCAAGGGATCCTCCCATGTCTGCCTCCCAAAGTGTGAATTAAACTTTTCTATCCACACTGGCTTATGATCATCAGGATCTAAATGTCCTGCAAACCTCTCAGAGTCTACATTTTAAAGCCACTGGTCATCTTCCCTCCCTCAACCTGCTTTATCTCCACTGTTTTAGGCCTCAGTGAAGGACATCACAAGTGACCTGAGCCAGAAACATTTTTTATTTGGACTCCTCCTTCCCCTGCAGCTCCCTATAAGAAGCCAGTTGTCCAACTCCTATAGATTCTATCTCACTAACATATTTAGAGCCTTTGTCCACATAATTTTAATTTAATTGCCACACCTCAATTTAGCCCATAGTCATATAGTATCTAAATTACTGATGACAGCCACATGCAATGACAAGCATCTATTGACTACCTATTACATTACCCAGCTTCTGGAGAGCAAAAATGAAGTCCCTGCTCCACTGGAAATTTTGGTCTAATAACTGCTCTCTGGCCTTCTTGCCTGTAGTATTGTCTCACATGAATTCATTTCCCCCTACTGTAGAGAGAGCTTGCCTAAATCCAAATCTAATCATATTACTTCCCTGCATAAAACCCTTTAATTAGTTTTCACTATTCTCAGGAAAGCCCTCAGATTTCTTAGCATGAAATATAAGGAACACCCTTCATATTATGTACCCTTTTTCTTCCTCTAGACCAGATTTTTAACTGGTGTGCCGTGAGAGGACCTTAGATGTGCTGAGAAAAATTTTAAAGATCATTAAATAAATTATTTTCAAATTAAGTTCAAAACATAATAATCTATATTTTTACTTTTTAAAATCAACATAATTTAAGTGTGCTGCAGAAGTTTAACTATAGGGTCAAGTGTGCCATGAAATAAAAAAAGGGTTGAAAAACACTGCTAATCTCTTGCTCTGCTTCTAAATGCTGTATAATGACGACTTACAGTTTCCCCAAAGCACTGTGTATTTGCTCTTGCCTCCAGGTATACACAGTTCTCTATGACTAGGAAATACTCCCAAACCTCAGTGTACCACCAATCCTTTCCTTCTTTAACATCAGCCTGGTGCCAGGCTTCGGTCTACCCAGAGGGTAGAAGCACATAGTCTCTCCATTCCACAACACATAGAAAACACCTGTGGAATTCTACATACATATATTACTGCTCCTAACCTGACATCCAGATTATATAATGTAAGTGATTCTTCAGTCTTTGGAGATGATATTTAAAAATGCACAGAACTGCAAAGAACCATAGGGCACCTAGAACAACATTTTCCAACCACTATGAGCATGAGGCACTCTAGAACACTTTCAGCTCGAATAATTATCTTTCCAGGCAATAAGGCACTTATCTGAAATAATAACCATAAAATTATAACTCATGTTCATCCTCTGCTTCCCTCTGAAGCCCCAGCATTTTTATGAACTCAGTCCAGCATGGACTGTCAGTGTCCATTTATACTCCATTCAAGCACTTTCCCTGCCGCTCCTCAAGGGGACTTCAGCATCTGCTAGAGATGCTGGACCCATACCTAGGTATTTTTCTGTAATTGCTTTGACACAAACTCTATATATTTAAAGGAAAGGAACATTTTTGCATTGCCTTCATTCACCAAGTGATGTCTTCCACTTCATCCAACCTGCCCTACTCACAAGAATGGCTTGCATGCAACATAATTTTCTAGATGGTTCTATAGACAGCAGGCACAGGGGAATGTTTGACTGGCCTACGTTAGAGACAGATGAGGATGGTTTTATGAGAAGACGACGAAAATAACTTCTGCTCGCCACACATCAGGGATTATTTGTTTTCCCACAAATATATCTTTTTCCTTTGGATGTCAAATGGCCCGCTTTGGCTTAAATTTTAACTTACGTGAAATGGTTGTTTGCGCAACCAGGCCATTTATCTTTGCTACCCAATTACTTCTCCTTCAAAAAACCTCTGGAGTATCTTTATGTCCCTGGGAAATTTACCACAATAGTGAATGCTACTCCTAACAGCCAGCTTTATGTAAGTGGAGAAAAAAGATTGGCACCATGACAGGAGATTTCTGATTCTAAGTAAAAATTAGCAAGGTGACTTTGGGAGAATAATTTCATGTATGCAGATCTAAGAGCACAGGCACCACCAATTGCCAGATGCTATTATTATCAATTGATTTTTGGATCATTTATTTTCCTTGCTCCTTTACTAATACAATTATTAAGCTGCTTATTATTGGTGATATTGGCAATTCCCAAAATATGCCTATCCCTATTTTAAAAAATGAAAATGGCCTCTCATTTTAATCCATTTTACATATAATCCAGTTTGCAGAATATCATGTCTGAACAAATGTTTTTGCTTTTAATATTTACTGAAACACATCCAATGAATCCTTAGCAAAACTTCATGGTGATGGAACCCCGAAAGACTGAAGACATATTTCTTCCTTCCCATCTCTCTAATGATAGGGCCAAAGTGGGAAAGGTTCACTGGGCCATGCCTCCTGGAGGGCTGTTGTGAACTGCACAGCAAACAGGAAGGGCCACACATGGGTGTGGAGAACTCAAACACCCCTGGGGCCCACCATTAGCTGCTGGAATTAGCTGCACAATTACCCCAGTAGCACTAAATTATAACCAAGGGGAGAGAGATCCTAGATGCAGCTTAATGAACCATTTTCAGTTTTATTATAACAACTATGTGTATGCAGAGACGCTTGACCTGGCACTGAGATAGGCTTCTGCTTACTTGCAACAGAATCTGCTGTGGTTAATGACAATGAATTTTCCTCAGCACAGTGCCTTGTCAACATTAACTGGCAAGCCTGACCTGTCAACAGCTCCCTGAATGACAGGTATTTAAATTAATAGTTAATTGTGGCTAATCTTCACTTCTTGGTATAAAGCAATATAGCTATAAGAAAAATACTAGACATTAAATTTTAAAAATGTTGCTATCAATTAAAAAATTGTTATTATCATAATCCAAAGTGGCATTGGGAGAAATTTTATCATCTTGATGCAAGAAATGTCTTCTTAAGCAAGACACCCACAAAAGTAGTGAATGAAAAGATTTCAATTCAAATTCCTCTTCAGAAAGGTATGATATATAAGAAAAAAAGAAGACCCACAAGTCACACGCATTATGCTAATACTTGCAACAAATAAACTATCAAAACAAACACTAAAACAATAATAAAAAATGAAGTGGCATTGGCCAATTATGCGTTTGTCAGATATTAATTCTCCTTTCTTCAAAAATGTAAGACTGGTTTCTGTGTGGAATATATAACTCAATTTCTCTTTTATTATCTTCTATGATATCTGACCTCCAAAACTACTCAGAAAATACTTAACAGCTTTTAGAAACTTTTAGAGAATATGAAACTGAAGAGGTTTCTGTCTTCAAAGAGCTCACCATACAGTCAACCTGTGGTTTCCAAACCTGATTTGACATCAAAATAATGTTGGGAGGGGGAAGGATGGGTGGAAAAGGAGGGTGATTGGTGGGATCACACCTATGGTGCATCTTACAAGGGTACATGTGAAACTTACCGGATGTAAAGTGTAAATGTCTCAACACAATAACTAAGAAAATGCCAGGAAGGCTATGTTAAGCAGTGTGATGAAAATACGTCAAATGGCATATAAAACCAGTGTATGGTGCCGCATGATTGCCTTAATGAACACAGCTATGATTTAATAATAAATAAATAAAAAGATTTAAAAAAAATAATCTTGGGATCCAGGCCCTCTGCATAATTTATGTGAGCTTGAGCAAGTATAGATTGTAATGTCTACCTTGGAATTCTGATGCACAGAATCACTATAATAGATTTAAGCTTAGTTCTAAAAATAATTATGATCAAATAATGATAAATATGATAGAAATTTATAATGTTAGTGTTAGAGAATTCAACACCCGGAGATATCTGTTGCAATGGTGCAGAATAACATCTGACAATAGGGGTACAGAACTGTTGTGTGCCCGCATCTACTGAAAACTCCAAATCATCAGAATAAGCTATATTATAACAGGATTCTATTTAAAGTAACTTTAATTATTCCTGATAAGGAAACCACTTCCTAGGAAATTAGCTGCTCAAAGATTATTTACTCTTTTAATTTAACAAAGTATCATTGACTCTCCTTACAAAAATGTGTTGTTAATAATAACAATGAAAGCCAATATTTATTGATCACTCACTATGTGCTAGGCACAGAGGTTTTATGATTCACAGTAATCCTGAGGTGTTATTTTTATCTTTTTATTTTTTTACAGAGAAGACGCTGAGGCTCAGAGAATTTATAGAACTTGCCTAAGATCACAAAATGGCAAATGGTAGAGTGAGGACAAGCCCAGCTCTGTGTCCAGAGCGAATGATCTGGGCTACTTAAACCACACTAGAGACGTGAACAGGTGCCAAAAGGAATGAACAAGAGAAACCTACTTCACTCACTCTCATCATGGAAGGTAATAAGAGGATGAGGAAATGAATGGGTAGCTTGCTTTGCCACGCTCTGCTGGAAGCCAATGTCTATCCCTCCACAATACACCACATTAAAAAAACCTACATGATCCAGAAGTAATACAGTACAAATGAATATTTCACTTAATAGACTGTTTTAATATTGAACTACTTGTCACAGTTTTATCATACAAACTCTTAAATCATCATGCTCTTGTAAATGAAAGTTAAAAGCTACAGATGGAAGCAGCTGTCCTTTGGGCAATCCACCAATTAGAATACCACACATACGCGCATGTTAGCATGTCAATAAATTTGGATTTACGTTTTCCTCTATCCCTGAAGCTTTGGGAATTTAGAGATATTCTGCATAAAAATCAATGCCACCTTTTGGAAGCCATTTTCACATGGTGTGAAAAACTTTTCATCTGCTGAGACTTTTAAGTTGCTTACCATTTCAAATCCTTGAATTTGGAAGTAGATATAAACATTTTCTTCTATTTGGTGTTGCAGTTACAAAATATGTGATACTTTCATATTACTGCTTTGAGTTACTGTGAAAAGAATCATATAATTTCAAATCTTCACCAGAGATAACTCAGAAAGTGGAGTGACGTGTGTGGGGTGAAAAAAAGCAGCACAGACTCAACATCACAGACGTATGTTTGACTCCCAGCTCTGTCACGGATGCTGTGTGAGGCTATGTGCATCGGTTTACTTTGCTAAGCTTCATTTTTTCCATATGGAAAATGGAAATGAAAATACCTGCGGTAGTTAGAAAAACTAAAATGAGAACACATATAATGTGTTCATTGTAATCATTCAAGATATATTATTTCCAATTCCAAGTTCTTCATTTCATAATTCAAAGTGTTGAAGCCAGAAACTGAAAGTCCTTCAAACTTTAACCCAGGTGTGTGGATGCCATTCGTTGTTCAAAATAATGCAGCAATTTAAATTATAAAAGATTTGTGGGTTAAGTTTTAAATGTAGACATTTCATTTCACTTTCCAGAGCTTGCTATTTTCCTAGGATATAGCAATTCCTAGTCAACCGAGGCTACATGTAGCACATTACAATCCTGCACCGTCCGGGAAAAAGACAAAGTAACTCATTTGGCTTATTGTCAGTCTTTAATAATGACCTATCCTACAAAAGGCAGATCTTGCAATAGTTGGTGTTTGTGAACGTCTAGTTGGATATCTACTCCTGTTATGATAATGATTGCAATGAAACTAATGTAAATTTCGTATGAAAAGATTTCCTTTACAAAACATTGTAATACATATGTCCATGGAAATTGTCATTGTTACCACAGAATCACAGTAATGATGCCAGAAGATGAGACAAAACCTTTGTTGATGCCTTTACTTGACCAATAAGGAAACTGAAGGCAGGTGAAATTAAGTGACTTTTCCCTGCTTACTCAGTGAGTATATGGCAGGGATGAGTTCAGAAACCAGGTAAGCATCTGATTTTGATTTCTCTGACGACTTACCACACTATGCAAAAATAAAGTGGTCATGAATCTCCTCTATAGGGAGACCACCTTGAGGTCAGAGGCTACGCCTTAGTCATTTTGAAGTGCAGGCACTTGCACATATTCTGTAAATATCCATTGTTTTGATCCAAATAATACAAGTAAGAATAAATATATTTAAAGAAAAACATTTTTTAAGAACCCAGGATATTTTCTCTTGTATTATCTTATTCTAGGAGGTCTGACTCCAGATTCGTGGGGTATTTTTTTTTATAACTGACATCTCAAAACCTTCTAACCTGAAAGTGAGATATCATTTGGAATTGCTCCCCATGGAGATGATTGTTCACTTCTCCCATCAATGACAGGATGACTCAAAATCTTTTTATGACTCTTCTACTGAAATTGACTTCAGTGTCAGTTTATGAGGCACCAAGAAAAATCAGTCTCATTATTGTTCTGCTCAGATTTTGATTCCAAACAAAATGCATAAGCTTTGCTCACCCACCCTATTTACTAAACTTGGCTCTGAATGAGTTTAGGTTGTTTCAAATATCGATTCACTTTTGAAAGGATAAAGACTTACCACCACCACCACCACTAAAATTATTCTAAAAATTGCTTCAGCATCACTTGGACAGATGAGTAAATTTCCAGGGTGACTAACATGCAGGCGTTAGCAGACACCAAAAATAATAAGCTTTGTCATATTTGTTTAAACAGAAAACAAGCCATATAATTAAATATTTTATGTTTCTCTAGTGCCTGGGCAAGTGGTATCATCTGTTGTACGTGTAAAGGAATTGAGCTCCTGGAAAATTAATTCACTGGCACAAGACCTTTCTGTAGTGGCAGCTCTAAGCCACTTGGCTTTCAACCAAGGGCAATTTTTTACCCCTAGGGGAGCAAAGATGGGGCACTTGGCAATGTCCGGAGACATTTTGTACTATCATGACTGAGGGGAAGGTGGTACCAGAATCCAATGAGTAGAAACCAGGGATGCTGCTGAAGATCTTATGATGCACAAGACAGCTTCTCGTAACAAAGAATCACCTTGTCCAAAAGGTCAGTATTGCCCATTCTGAGAAACTCTGCTCTGGAACGAAAATTCTCAGCCCAATCCCTTTAGTATCCTTTGCTATGATCAGGGTTAATATCCCTGTGTTCTCATGTTTCCATTAGCAAAAGTGAGTACATGTATTTTCCTTTGGTAAGGAAAGAGTAAAATTTTTTCCAGCTATTTTGTTACTTTAAAATCACCCTTTGCCTTAGGTTTCTTTACCAACGGATATGAAATTGCCACAGAGGTTTCCTGGAGATGCATTTGGCACCTTGAAAGTCTAAATGGCAGCAAAATTAAAGCAACTTAAAATGTGTGTGTTCTTTAGGGAGATGTGCTATTCCCACCCTATATTATTATATCTCAGAGACAGCTGGGGCAAGAACAGCTGGGACTTCCTGCACTAATGTTTTGTCAAGTTGCTATAAAATTGTCCCTTCTCACTGAAAAACTGAGAAAAGAGAGAGAGAGAGAAAGAGCTCAAAGGCCAACCACACTTGTCAAAAGGTTGCTTCTCAGCTGTCTTTCAGAAGTCTCAATGCTGGCTCCTTTGTTGTCAAGTTAATTCAATATGGGAAGGAATATACTTCACTTGATGTTTACTTCTGATAATCAAGGAATATAGCGCAGCGTATAAACTGTAGGACAGAGTATGAAATTTAGAATAATCCTTTTCAACATTGAATTTTTTTTAGTCTCAGATTTTTATTTATTTTTTTCAAACACTTTATTTTTAATTTTTTTATTAAGTCTTTTGTACATAGATCATAAATACATTTATGCCCATTTCAGTGTGTTGATTATTTGTATAGATTGGAGTGCTTACATCATACTAATCAGCGTAACTTTCATCTCATTTACCCAATTATAGCATTAGGACATTTGTGTTCTACACATGATAGAACCAACTTGTACTTGCAATGTGCTCCATAGTTGTGGTCCCCCTACTATCCTCTACTATCCCTCCCACCCACTCCCTATACCTCCCCCTCCCCTTCCCTCCATCATAGCCTAAAGTTGTGTTTCATTTTTCATATGCAAATGTGATTTATTATAAATTGGTTTCACAGTAGTGCTTAGTACATTGGATACTATTTTTTTCCATTCCTGAGATACTTTGCTAAGAAGAATATTTTCCAGTTCCATCCATGTAAATATAAAGGAGGTAAAGTCTCCATTTTTTTTACTGCTGCATAGTATTACATGGTATACATATACCACAATTTATTAATCCATTCATGGGTCGATGGGCACTTGGGCTTCTTCCATGACTTGGCAATTATGAATTGAGCTGCAATGAACAATCTGGTGCAAATATCTTTATTGCCAAATGATTTTTGGTCCTTTGGATATACACCTAGTCGAGAAATTGCAGGATCAAACTGCAGGTCTACATTTAGATCCCTAAGTGTTCTCCAAACTTCCTTCCAGAAGGAACGCACTAGCTTGCATTCCCACCAGCAGTGCAGAAGTGTTCCCTTTTCTCCACATCCACGCCAACATCTGCTGTTTTGAGATTTTGTGATATGGGCTACTCTTACTGGAGTTAGATGGTATCTCAGAGTAGTTTTGGTTTGTATTTCTCTGATGATTAAAGATGATGAGCATTTTTTCATGTGTCTGTAAACCATGCGCCTGTCTTCTTCAGAGAAGCTTCTGTTCATGTCTCTTGCCCACGATGAAATGGGATCACTTGTTTTTTGCTTAATCGTAAATTTGAGTTCTCTGTGGATTCTGGTTATTAGACCTTTGTTGGTAGCATAACTTGCAAAAATCCTCTCCCATTCTGAGGGCTGTCTATTTGCTTTACTTAGTGTGTTCTTGGCAGTGCAGAAGCTTTTAAATTTGATTAGATCCCAGTAATGTATTTTTTATGTTGCTTCAATTGCCCGGGGTGTCTTCCTCATGACGTATTCTCCCAGGCCAATTTTCTCAAATATTTCCCCTGCACTCTCTCTAAGAATATTTATAGTTTCACGTGTTAAGTTTAAGTCCTTTAACCAGTGAGAGTCAATTTTTGTTAGAGGATAAAGGTGTCGGTCCAGTTTCAGTCTTCTACAAGTTGCCAGCCAATTCATCCAGCACCATTTATTGAATAGGGAATCTTTCTCCCAATTTATATTTTTAATAGGCTTATCAAAAATCAAATGATGATAAGTATCTGGGTTCACCTCTTCGTCTTCAATTCTGTTCCATACATCTACCTCTCTGTTTTTGTGTCAGTACCATGCTGTTTTGATCACTATCGATTTATAATAAAGTCTGAAGTCTAGAAGCGTGATTCCTCCCGATTTCTTTTTATTTCTGAGTAATGTCTTGGCTATTCGAGTTTTTTTCTGTTTCCATATAAAACGAAGTACTAATTTTTCCAGGTCTTTAAAATATGAGAGAGGTGCTTTAATAGGGATTGCGTTTAAATCTGTAAATTACTTTAGATAGTATAGACATTTTAACAATGTTGATTCTTCCCAGCCATGAGCATGGTATATTTTTCCATTTGTTAACATCTTCAGCTATTTCTTTTCTCAGAGTTTCATAGTTCTCTCTATAGAGATCTTTCACGTCCTTAGTTAGATACACTTCCAGAAATTTCATCTTCTTTGGCACTATTGTAAAGGGAATAGAATCTTTGATTGTTTTTTCCCCTTGATTATTGTTGGTGTATTTAAAGGCTACAGATTTATGAGTGTTAATTTTGTATCCTGGGACGTTACTATATTCCTTGATCACTTCTCAGAGTTTTGTAGTTGATTCCCTGGGGTTTTCCAGATATATAATCATATCGTCTGCGAAGGAGTGACAATTTGATCTCCTCTGGTCCTATTTGGATCCCCTTCATTGCCTTCTCTTGCCTGATTGCGGTGGCTAAAACTTCCATTACAATGTTAAAAAGCAGTGGAGACAGTGGGCATCCTTGCCTGGTTCCTGATCTGAGTGGAAATGTTTTCAATTTTACTCCATTCACTATGATATTGGCTGTGAGTTTGCTGTAGATGGCCTCTATCAGTTTAAGAAATGTTCCTTCTATATCTATTTTCTTAAGTGTTCTGATCAAGAAAGGATGCTGGATATTGTCAAAAGCTTTTTCTGCATCAATTGAGAGAATCATATGGTTTTTGTTTTTTTTAATTTGTTTATGTGATGTATTATATTTATGGATTTATGTATATTGAACCATCCTTGGGACCCTGGGATGAAACCCACCTGGTCGGGGTGTATAATTTGTTTGATGTATTGTTGGATTCTGTTTGCTAGGATCTTATTGAATATTTTTGCATCAATATTCATGAGTGATATTGGTCTATGATTTTCTTTTCTTGTTGGGTCTTTTCCTGGTTTGGGTATCAGGGTGATATTTGCTTTATAGAATGAGTTGGGAAGTATTCCTTCTTTTTCTATGTTTTGGAAAAGATTAAGTAATATAGGTACTAGTTCCTCTTTAAAGGTTTGGTAGAATTCCGATGCGAAGCCATCTGGTCCCGGGCTTTTCTTTTTTGGGGAGATTTTTTATAGTTAATGCTATTTCAGAGCTTGTTATAGGCTTGTTCAACATTTTCACTTCTTTCTGGCTAAGTCTGGGAGGGTGACATGTTTCCAAGTATTTATCTATTTCCTTCAGATTTTCATACTTCTGAGAGTAGAGTTTTATGTAGTATTCATTAAGGATTTGCTGAATTTCTAAGGAGTCTGTTGTTATTTGGCCTTTATCATTTCTGATTGATGAAATTAGGGATTTTACTCTTCTACTTCTGGTTAGGTTAGCTAACGTTTTATCTATTTTATTGACCTTTTCAAAAAACCAGCTCTTTGGTTGGTTGATCTGTTGTATGATTCTTTTGTTTTCAATTGCATTAAGTTCTGCTCTAATTTTAGTTATTTCTTTTCTTCTCCTGGGTTTAGGGTTGGAAAGTTCTTCCTTTTCCAATTGCTTGAGATGATCCATTAAGTTATTGACTTCCTCTCTTTCTGTTCTCTTGAGGAAGGCTTGCAACACTATAAATTTTCCTCTTAGGACTGCCTTTGCTGTATCCCAGAGGTTCTGATAGTTCGTTTCTTCATTATTGTTTTGTTCCAAAAATTTGGCAATTTCCTTCTTAATCTCGTCTATGACCCAGCTATCATTTAGCATGAGGTTATTTAGTTTCCATGTTTTTATATGCATGTGTTGTTACTGAGTTCAACTTTTATTCCGTGGTGGTCCGAGAAAATACAAGGAATGATTTCTATTCTTTTAAATTTTCTGAGGTTAGACTTGTGACCTAATATGTGATCAATTTTGGAGAATGACCCATGGGCTGATGTGTATTTGGTTTTGTTAGGATGAAATGTTCTATAGATGTCTATTAGATGCAAATGTTGAATGGTTAAGTTTAATTCTAAAATTTATTTGCTTAGCTTCTTTTTTGAGAATCTATCCAACACTGCCAGAGGAGTGTTAAAGTCTCCAACAATTATGGTGCTGGGGGAAATCAAATTGCTCATGTCAGTTAGAGTTTCTCTTATAAATTGAGGCACATTCTGGTTGGGTGCATAAATGTTGATAATTGAAATTTCATCATGTTGAGTGTTGCCCTTAACAAATAAGAAGTGACCATCATTGTCTTTTCTTACTTTCATTGGTTTAAAGCCTATTGTATCTGTGAATAAAATTGCATTGTCTGCTTTTTTCTGATTTCCATTTGCTTGAATTATAGGTGACCATCCCTCACCCTGAGTCCATATTTATCTTTTAAGGTAAGGTGCTATTCTTGGATGCAACAGATGTCTGGCCTGAGTTTTTGTATCCAGTCAGCTAACCTGTTTCTCTTTAGAGGGCAATTTAAGCCATTCACATTGAGAGTAAAGCATGCATTTATCAAGTTTTCTCGGAGAACTTGCTGAAATTTGTGGTTGAAAGACAGCCTTTTCACCTATTCATTTTGCTTTCCCTTCCCTTACATACATCTGTCCTTAACACTAATAGACACACAAAGTGTTGTGGCCCATGGCTGGGTCTTTCAGACCTCCACAGAACTCTCACTTGTCGGCCAAGTCTGACTCTTACCTGTCTGGAAATGTTCCCAAAGCCAAGTGCAATTTTCCACCATAGTAAAGATGCTCTTTACCATTTTCAGTGGTCAGTGATTAGACAACCACAAGAGTAGATCACATTTGAATACAGAAAATAGACGTATACCTGATGTTTGGTCATAAGAACACAATGTTTTGGAGGAAGACAAAAGGCAGGAAAGGTCAGTATATCATTGTCCTGTGAGACTGAGGAGTTGTTTTTGTCCTCTTTCTTTCTGTTGAGTGACGACGTTGTATATCATCCACAGGTCAAAGTTTTAGTACTTGGTTGCAAACTATGTCTTGGGCCATTCTTTATTTACATCTCATATAAACCTTGCATGCCAAGGAAATTGTCTTATAAACCAAGAACAAGGTCCATGAGTCAAAATTTCATAAGAACCTAACTACACCATGCTTCTCCAGTCCCCACTCCAAACCCGTAGCATGTTCTAACACATCCTTGTCAACTGAATGACTGCCAGCAAACTGATAAATGGATGGATTCCCCCTCTGTCTCTGGTAATCTGAAGAGTGCTGGGACCCTGAGAAATGCTCCTTTGGTCTACTTTGAAAAAGATAAATTATAATTCTCTGAAGTGATACCATAAATACCACCCTGCTCACAAATGGGTCATATTACTCCCTTCTCTTCCTTACCCCACTGTAAATAATTTGTCTCAATTTTTAACAAGAATCATTGAAGTACAAATGCCCTCAAATATCACAGAGATAAGCCATGCAATATTGTAAATAAAACAAAACAAAACTTTTACAACTACACTGCCAAAGAAATCCTTTAAGAAAAACACCATAGGAAAAAGAAAAAAAAAAAAAAAAAGATGAGTTCCAGAGCAAGCTAAAAGAATGTAAATGCATATTTTAGGACAATCATGAAGTTAGGAGAGAAAAAGCTGTGGGGTATCTCCATCTTCAAGTGGGAAATCAGAATATACTGATGTGAAATTCTATTTCTTTCATGAGTGGGAAGAAAGCAATGTACTCTCACATGTGTGGAGAGGAGACGGTTAATATTTTTAAACTTTTCTCTTACTCCTATCAAGAAATAGGATGCATACATGCATAAACACACATGTACCTTTTCAGTGTAGAGCTGACTAGCCCATGCTAGCCGGAGTAGAGAACTGTGGGCCATTGAAATAGCTTTTGTGTATCCAGCTCATGTCAGGAGACAAAAAAATGTCATTGCTCATGGTTCTTGGTATTAAGATCCAAGCAGGGTGGTATTAACGAGTCACTCCCTCTTCCTTGGAAACAGAAGTCCTCAGCCATACCCTGTTTGGGGCTGCTATGACTGTGGACATGTGAGTGAAGTGTAAGCATACAGTGGCAATGAGTTGTGTTGTGTGTGCACGCAAGGGTGTGAGATTCTCCTTCTGTCATGTAAGACGGCGTAGAAATGTCACCCTGCTCTGCTTGCAAATAGCCCTACAGTCAAATGCCTTCAATAACCTTTAACCATTAACATGTAAATGTAAAAGTAAGATAAGAATAAAACTAAGTTTCCAGGCTACTTAACAATCAACCTCTGTTTACAGACTGAACTGAGGCTGAACTAGGTACTCAAAAAAGTACCTCCCAATCTAATCATTACCAACTACTTTTTACAAGTTATTTATGTGGAAAAACAGACAATCCTGAATTCAACCCTTTGAAAATGAAACATAAAAACTGAAAGACATACATTAATGATTAGCTTTTAATAGACTTATTGTGTTATTTATTTTCTTGTTTGGTTCACGTTTGAATCTGAGCTAAAGAATATAAGCAATAGCTTTTCTGTTTAGCATTCAGAAAAGTAGCAGCAACACAGCAAATTTGAACTGTTTGATATTGGCCCAATCTCACATACATTTCCAAAGGGCAGCCTGTGTTTTTAGCATTCACTAATGAAATCACGTGTTACTGTCTCACCGCCACACACCGCTCCTTGCAGATAGGATGTCACAGCCCCAGAAACAACTTGCAAGCTTATTTTTCTTTTAACAGCTGAGGCCACTGAGAAATAAGTGATGAGGGGGTGGGAGGAAGGAATATTTTAAAGCAAAAACTCAAGCTATACTAGTGATTTCTGAAAAAGAAGAAGAAAAGTAATGAGGACCGCAAGTCTTTAGCTATTCTTGTCTAATTATTGTTACTACTTTAAAATAAATTGATTAGAAATAGGCTACAATCCCAGATATATAGAGCAAAAGGTTCGTTTTTGCTCTAATCAATAAAGCCAAATTTTAGTATCTGCCGTCAAAGCATGCAGTGTTTTCTTCCAAACTCCTCCCAGGTCAGATATTCTGAGAAAGTTTCATGTTTCCTGCTTTTTATTGTTGTTGTTATTTTGAAAATACTATGGAAGGAAACATTTTATCAACTGGACATTGCCGGGAGCCAAAACATATCACAAAAATGCCCCTTGCTATCTTGATTTTACGAGCAAACTATTCTCAGGAATTCAACCGTAAACAGCAACAGTACTTTCCCCTTGCATATCTCCTCAAAAATACACCCCCCGCCTTAGGGTCCTTCTCCTAGTAATTTTCCAGAAACTAGCCCCCTTCCCGCCCTGCTAGGAACAACCCTTAGTTACTTCCTCGTTTGAATGCTTATAAACCCAGCTGAAAAATAAACTCTTCGGAGCTTGATCAGACTCTTGACTTGTCTCTTGTCTCTTCATTCGACTGACCCCTTTGTTCCCCAGGTCCCCGTTGAATTCCCTGCGGGCCGGAGCAGGACATCATAAATTAAAGCTAAATTAGCATTGCCTAGAGTGTTATTAGTAAATTATTAGGGACTTATGCAACAATTTGGTTAGGCAAGGCACACTTAATGAGATCCTTCCCCTTTAATCTTAAAAGAAAAGATTTAACTTATATCTACTCACTCAACTAACCATTTATATTTGTGAGAATAATCAGCAGGTCAGTCACTATAAGCTCTGCCTATCCATCCATTAAGTACCCTCTACCTGACAGCCTGGATCAATGAGTCTCCAGGGCAGCCATTCAAACAGACCCAAGAAAAATATGCCTCTTCCTGCCAAAAAGGGCAACAAAATAATTCAGCTGATAACATGGCAGTGTTCTGTCCCATCTTCTGCTTCTTTGTGCCCTGAATGAGTTGTAAAGCCCTAAGAAGGACATTGTAATGTTCACAATTTATAAAAGCAGCAATTCTCTTACAAAGAATTGTGATTTCATATTTCTTCTCCACCCCCACACCCTTCTCTTCACCACCTGGGACATTCCAAAAGTTGTCCAGTGATATAAGGAGAAACTGTAGACCACAGAGAACATCAAATTGAACGTCAATAGAAGTCAACTCAAAGAGTTTGCATTTTTAGTAGGCAATCCCTGGGCGGGGGTGTATCACCAACTCTGTAGTATGCCTCAGTATCAAATTTTGTTCTGGGCTTTTGCATAGACACAATCTCAATTATTTCAATGAAAAAAAGAATAACAAAGAAAAAAAACACATGGAAAGCTTAACTCATACTATAGCCTTTAAAACATGATTAATAATATTTATTTCTTCACATTGCACTGAAAAGGGGGAAAAGAGAAGAGGGAGAAAAAGAAGAAAGAGAAGATAAAGGAGAAATGGAATGAGGATGAGATGAGGGGGAGGAAAAAAGCAGACCCTGAAAGCTGGCAGCTGACTAGACCCTCACTACCTGCCCATAAGATTCCCCTGTTGGACATAAAGAATCTCCCAGAATACCAACCTCAGGCAAGGTCACTCTGAGTTTATGATAAAATAAGGTAAAACGATTGTTTCATAATTTTGTTTAAGCATAAAACAAGATCATTGCTCCACTCACAAATAGCCAGCATCTATCTCTCTTGTTTAAAATGAGTGACTGTGACTTCTTTTCAACTATAATTTAATCCCCCTTTAGCCCTATTGCTAAGACTTATTGACCTACCTAATTATAGAATTGTCCTTGCATTCTGATAGCATCCCCTCTCCCCTCTAGAGAGCATCCCTGATCCTTAGATCTCATCCCAGTCACCTAGCCCCAGCCCCAGCCCTGTAAGTCCTTTCTGGCCTCTTCTGAGCGGGATGTCTCATGGTTCCCTATGGAGTAGTTCTCCCTCCCTGAAATGAGTAATAAACCCAGAATCAACCACGTGTTTGTGCCTGGGGATCTTTGGTTAAAGGGCAATCACAGAACACTTATGCCTTCTCTCACTCCAGTTTAAAATAAAAAGTGTTCTCTAGAGCAGAGCTTTCGTTACTCCCTGGACAAGGGCTCAGCTGAATGGATTTTGCTCCATTTCAGAAGCCCTGCCTGTACAGAGCCCAAGGGAACAGCTGGCCTGCAGGCCTCCTCCTCCTCATGGCCTCAGCATGGGGACTGAGACGTTCAAACTTGGTCCATTGTACTTCATGAATCAGACATCTACTTGCTCATCCACTGCTAATTCATTTCAAATCCCAGACAAATCTCCCTATGTTCTCAATTGCTGACTATAGCACCAAAACTATTGTATTGCCACAGTTGTATTGATTGCCAAATATTCCTGCCACTTGGATACTCCATCTTTATTCTCTCTATCCCACCCCCATCAACTCACCTCCTCTCATTGTTTTAAGTGAGTGCCAGTTATATCATACTAGCTGTACACTGGGCTACCTTCTTTTAGCCATTAAATTCTATCTGCCCAGAAACTTCATAGAACAGAAAAAAAAAAAAAGAAATCCAGGGAGCTTTACTACAGTGGATGAATCTCTGTCCTATGTTATGTTTTTTAGACAAGCACATGTATTCATTTTCTCTCTCTCTCTCTCTTTCTGTCCCTATACAAACACACACACACACCCCAGCCCCGTAGGCAATGAATGGATATCTGACTTCCCAACAGCATGTATCCTCCCTGTTCTTTGACCTCTTTGAAACAGACAGTAAAAGTTGCCTGCCTATATTTGCTCGTACTTTAATCTTACAACACCAGCAGAATGAAAGAGAAACAGTGCTTTTATGTACCCTTTCATTTCAAAAATTCTTGGGTCAAAAGCTGTTAAAACAGAGAGATGTACAGACAGACCTTTCTCCTAACATACCCCAGAGGACCCTGTTGGAAATCACTGCTCTGTCTCACAGTCTCACAATTGTGAGCTGTTATAGAATCTTCTTCCTCTTCCTCCTCCTCCTTCCTCTCTTCCTTCTGTTTGAAATCAGTGCTGGGGAAGCAGTTGGGATGCAAAGTGCTATAATGTTAATTGGTGTTGGTGGTAGACAAGTTTGGAATTACTTGGCCTTCTGCCATGAGCATATACTTTCTATCCAAAAGGAGCAAAAACATTCCTCACAGGAGCCTTTGGCTGTGCTTATCGGCACAATAATCCTTGGATCAAGCTAAGTGACATGAGAGAGAAGATGCCAACAGCCGAAGGCTATTTTCTAGAAATCACTGATAGTGGCTCTACCTGGGGGGCAGAACAAGCAAATATGAACCTAAAAGTGGAAGCTCTGCGGGTAGAGGAGTCATAGCCTAGATTTAAAGAGGAACTAACTGAGCCTGGAAGGGAGGGCACTGACAAATCTTGGGATTCATTCTTGCCAGGTTAAGTAATACCAGGGTGATATGTTGGAGGGGATCATTGGGTGCAGTTTGTCTGCACACATGAGCAGAGCCACTCTAAGTGGGGCTCCCTGGAGTCTGTTAAATATGAAAATCTGAGCCACAGGCTACTGAATAAGCATCTTTGGGGGTGATATCTAGGAATTCACATTTTAGCAAAGTCTCCATAAGCACATTCCAGTTCGCCAAGCTCCAGGCTGGATAAAGGGTAACTTTCTGAAGCTTCTTTTCCATTTACAAGCCAGATTCCTCTTTCTAGTGGTACAAAAGACCCAGATGCAGAATTGATCCCAGCATCTGCTCACAGCACCACCTGAGCAAATTATTTAACCTTTCTGATCTTTTGTTTCTTAAATTGCAAATTGAGAATAACACTTGTACAATAAAAGGCTGCTAACCAGAATCTACAAAGAACTCAGGGAAATCAGCAAGAAAAAAAAAACAAACAACCCTATTAAGAGGTGGGCAAAAGAAATGAGAAGTTTTTGAAAAGAAGATCGTCAATGGCCAATAAACATGAAAAAAATGCTCAAAATCACTATCAGGGAAATGCAAATTAAAACCACAATAAGGTATCACCTACCCCACTTAAAATTGCTTTCATTAGAAAGTCCCAAAACAACAGATGCTGGCATGGAAGCGGAGAGAAAGGAACACTTATACATGATTGGTGGGATTGCAAATTAGTGCAATTTCTATGGAAAACAGTATAAAGATTCATCAAAGAATTAAAAGTGGACCTATTATTTGATCCAGCAATCCCACTACTAGGCATTTACCCAAAGGAAAAGAAGTTACTTTTTCAAAAAGACAGTTGTACTCAAGCATATATTGCAGCACAATTCACAACTGCAAAGATGTGGAATCAACCCAAGTCCCTATCAATTCATAAGTGGATTAACGAAATGTGGTATAGGTTATACTTTGGAATACTACTCAGGCATGAAGAAGAATGACTTACTGCCTTTTGTAACAACATAGATGTAAGTTGAGATCATTATCCTAAGTAAAGTATCTAAACCACGGAAAAACAGATACCATATATACTCACTATTAAATTGGAACTAACCAGTGAGCACAAATTTGTGTAGAGGGAAGTATAACTCGTGGAAATCAAACAGGGAAAGGAGGAGAAGAGGATGGGCAAAATCCTAACAAATACAGTGAACACTGTCTGGGCGATGGGCACACTTAGAATTCTGAATCAAGCATTAAAAAAGTGATACATGTTACCATAAGCATTTATATTCCTGTAATATTTTAAAATAATTTTTAAAAAGGACCTGTCATGCAAATGAAGACTCCAATGTATATAGGTAAAAGAAGTGAATCTTATAGTGAAAGCTTCTTGTAAACAATGATTTTTCTAATGTTGGCTTTCCACAGTCTCCTTGGTGTTCTTTCTCTCCCAGCATGTCTAGCTGGAAAGGACAGCTTTCCCTTTCTGCTGAACAGAGCATCTATTGCCAGCTGCTCTGCTCTGCTCTGCTCTGCTCTGCTGGAGCATTGACCCATCTTGGGGAGTGGCCTGGGGCAGGAGGGAGGGGCTGAGCACTGCTCTTGAGGAGATCAGGGTTCTCTCATGTCACTCCACAGCTGACTTTGAACCATTCTGAGAGTAAGCCTCTCCGTGATCCTTTTCTTGACTCCATAAAGCTGCTGGAATGACTGGCACTGCAGTTTTTCTTCCAAGAATTAGACACAACCCCAGTGGATCTAGGCAAGGAAAGGTCAGCAAAAGGGTCGAGAGCTGGAATGTGTCCCCACTGGAGGGAAAAAGAGAGTCTATTTGGTTCACTTGGGTTCATGATGCAGAGAGACAGAGAGAGAGAGACCCACACCCAGGGAAGCCCAACAAAAAAAATCTACCATGCTGTGTGGAGTGAGGCGCAGACTGGAAGCTGGCTCACCATTCCATGTGGGTCCCTGGTGCTCTTGGGCCTTCTTCTTCATCCTTTGTCCTCATCTCTCCCTGACATGTCCCTCCCTCCTTTTCTCTGGAAACCAGGAATCCTGGGTTTTAATCCTCTCTCTGCAGTTAGCTCTATGGCCACCTGGGCAATAGGCACCGGCAAGGAGGATGGCAGTCAGTAGTCTCTAAGTTCCTTTCCCGTTTTGTTACTCTGTTCACGCTTTCCCGGGGTCTCCCATCTGGCACCCTACATGGGTTTGCTTTCTTAAGGCAAAACCAAATAATTTATAACTTCTCTTTTCATAGCTTTGCCCACTTCATCTCCAGCAAAATTTACCTTCTCAAACCCTAAGACCTGACTCTACCTTCCAAGATTATTGATAATGTATTGCATGTACCCAGAGCTAAACAATATCAGGTTTGTGTAATTTGTAAGAATAAGACTTGAAGTCTAAAGGCCCATATAATTATCCTAGCTTATTCATTATGAGATTAATTTAGTATAGAATTTTTGAGTAAGGTCCTAGACATCTCAGTCTCAATTTTCCACCACTATTAGATTTAATGATACCTACCTTGCAAGACCATGGGGAGGATTAAATAGATACAAATCATGTAAAATGTCTGGCACGATAATGCCAGCTCAATAACTGCAGTTGCCTTCCTTCCCCATCACCCCCCAACACACACACACCAGGTAAGATTGATGCGTACTAACAACCACACCTGGAAAATCCTACCGTGTACTCAAGGTGCTGACTGTGATCATGAGATTAAGGGCGTGGGGTTGCACATTGGCCAAGTCCATACGTCTGTATGTATTTCATTCATGGAGAATGATACTAGGAATGGTGTGTCCAGTCATCCGGGGAAATGCTGCCAGTCGGGCTAAAGTCACACATGTCAGCATTTTTTGCCTCTCTCTTTTCCTAACCATTTGTGGGCATGCTATTTTGTTTCTCCCTTTGAATTGAAGGCTTCATCCTTCTCCTTTTCTTATTCAAGCTACATAATTAGGTCAGTTTCATTATCTGAAGTCCACTTCTCATTTTTCCCTCTCAGTATCTTCCTAATGCACACCGGAATTGAGCCTAGAGTCCCATGATCTTCCTCTCCATTTTTCCTTAGACTCATCTCCTATGTTCTTTGAACCTCACTCTGCTCCAGCCAACCCTGACTTCTCTTGATATTCTCCCTCCATGCTTTGTTCTCGCTCTTTCCCCAGCCTGGGAAGCCACTCTCGGCCCTCTTTGCCTATGGCAATGCTATGCTTTCTTCAGAGCCAACCAAAGTCTTTCCAGATATCACTCTTCTTTAAGTCATCATAGACCTTAATCTTTAATTATCTATTTATTTTTTCTCCAGCATGTATTTAGGTCTCATCTTTTAAAACCTACTTGATATTTGATGGGAACAATTGCATTGTACCAATTTTAATATGCCTCACAGCACTTAAAGCAGAGCCTTACCTACAGGAGCTGTTCAACAGATAAGTACAAAATTGAACCTAGTCCAGCTGAATACACTGACAAATTGGGCCTAGATATTGTCCTATGATAAAATGAAAACAAAGTTGCAGCCACTGCTTTGAATTCTCATGAATAGCAGGGGAGAAATAGGGTGTGATGGTTTTAAGACTCTATGTCTGAGGTCACTCACTTGAAGCACAAAGTCTAGAAAAAATAGGCTTTCAAATGTGCTTGTTTTTGTAAATAGACAAAGCAACTTGAATCTTCCTTTTCTTAACTGGGTCATCCAGGTAAGTTCCTTAACACTTATAAGGCTCAGTTCCTTTATCTTTAAGCTGTGATGGCAATAACACCTACATTTGGAAGTTTTGTGAATATTAAATCTAATAATGTACACAAAGCAGTTAGCAAAGTATCTAACAGATAAAGAACATTTAAAATAGCTTATTATTATTATTATCAGCACCATTCTCTGAAATGTTGGCCTATATAAATATTATCTACCTTCATCCAGCATCAATTTAGTTGCAAAGATGCATTGCTTCTTAAAAATTCTGAGTGGTGGTATGACTGCATTTTCTTAAATTAAAAAAATAAAAAACCTACAATTTAATAAACTTCCATAAATTAGGAAAGGGCATTACTCAAGTTGCATACCTTCTTTTTAAGAATGTGTGAATTTCGTAGGAGTTAGGTGTAAAAGCTAGTGTTTGAAAAATAAATTAAAAATAGGTCTTTAAGAAATTAAAAGTCTGCGTCTTTTGGCATTGTTGCAGTGCAAAAGACGCATCTGCAGCATTTGGAACCAATGGCCAGATTGAAAGCTATGGCCCCTAAATCCAGGCTGGATTTATTTCCCCTGAAAGGCACCCACAACTTCAAACACTATTTTCTAAATGCACCTGCTTCAAGTTTTGTTAACCAAAATATTAGACATGATTGAAAAAGTTACAGGTAACCTGGCTAGTCAAATATATAATCTAAGAATTGTAGAAAAATTTAAAACTAGAATGGATTTTGTAAATAATCTAGGTCAAGCTCCCAATTTTGCAAATTAAAATAGTTAAGACACAGAGAGGTCTTAAAATTGTCTGGTAACGAAGGTAGCACAGAAGAGCTCATTCTACCTTTTGGGGCCAGCATAGGACTTTCTGAATGGATAGCTTTGGCACAAAAGCCAAGAAGACAATGGGGGTTCTGTTCAGCTCACAGGCTTCATCAGTTGGTAAGTAGAGAAAGGCAACAAGTTCTAGCAGAATCAAGTGCACTTTCACTGTCTCTTTTCAAGGTAAGTACATTGCCTTTGGAAGGCATGACCCAAGAGCTGACAATAACCTTTTTCTATAGGCTCCATCCAAAAGGCTGGAGTCTGTCAAAAACCCAAAATCAAACCCAAGCAAATCACCCTGAGCTTTGTATTAATACCACAGCCAAGAATACAACTTTGCAAATAGTCAAAAAGGAAGTCTTTTTTAGTACTTCTAAGACTAAACTCCACTGGAACATTCTTTAAAAGTTGATTTTACACCTGAAATCTTCATTTCTACCTTTCAAATTCATTTTCCTCCCTACTTCTCTTTCTCTTTCCAATGATGCAGCTCTCCTATTCCATACATATTAGCCAAAGGCAAGTGAGAAATTCTGAATTAGAGCAGATGGCGGAGAACTGTTTTTCAAAATTCCATGGGCTGTTAATAAGTGTTACCTGGAAAAAAAAATAAATGCTTGGAAAACTCTATATTAGTTAAATTTAAATAGGATTCTTCACTAAATTGCTAATACGCTAATATCCATTGTGAATCTTTTGTGAGAGATTCACATAGAATATAACGGTAGCACTTTCCCAACTTAATTTCCCCCCCTCCTCAGATCCTATTTCAGTAGCGGTGTACTGGAGTATGGGTAACCAAAAGCACTTTAACTGTGACTGACAAACTCCAACATGACATTATGTCTTGTAAGAGAAAAAAATGAAAGCCTTTTATCCTTAAATGAATTCTTTTTCTTGGCTTCTTCAAAGGCTGGTCCCTACACAGGTAAAATCAGGATATGGTTCTTGGCCAAGATGCAAAGTTTTTTCCTACATTTGGAACTATGAAACATGATGACAAAGCCGGAAGAGACTACGGGAAAACAGTGTCACTCCCAACATGCAAAAAAGGTAAAAGTAAAGCTTCATTCAGTGTGTAGAAAGAATGGAGAGAGGTGGAATCAGCTTAACCCTAGGATTTTTTCCCACCTCTAGGGGACCCTTGGGAGTTCCTCAAAATTTGGGGGCTCTATGGGGTAAAGTTAAAAACAACACATTTCTATGTGTGCATAACTCCCTCCTTTTCCAAGTAGGTGAGGGGAGTAAAATTGTTATTTACCAGAATAACTAAGATTTGTAGAAAGTGATCTAATTTATTAAACAAAAACCTGCCTTACTAGGCATAATAATATAGAATTATCAATCTAATCACATACTAATCTAAAATGTGGGATATCCAGAGCAATCTGAGGGTAGATTAAAAAAAATAAGGTGAGACAAAGAAAAGAAGGAGGAGTAAAAGATTCAGTGAGAGGAGGTGCGGCTGAGGTGCACAGTGGTGTTAACATCCTCAGAGGAAGACATCTCGGGGCAGAAGAGTCTCAATTTCAAGCAAGTCTAAAGCACAGTTTTAAGTTATGCATTTAATTGTGATCATAAAACATTTTCCATCTCCTCAGATCTCTAGTAAAGTCTAAATACCATTGTGGAAAGGAGCACAAAACACATTTCATGTCTCAGAATGGGATATGGACAGACCATGTGGGACAATTGAGGCATAAAATGATGCAATCCAGTGGTAGCAAGGGCTCCTACCATAAAAATGCAAGAAATCTAGACAGTATCAGACATCAAAGGACAGGCTTCTACTTGCATAGGGTCTATAAGGAAGGGTTGGTTATTTAAATCCCATGGAACTGGGGGATCCTAGCTAATGGACCCTTCTGAATAACAGAAGCAAGTTATGATTTTGTGTGGAAGAACCCTTCCACCCCAGTGACTTAGGGCTTTCACCACCAAAAATGCCAATAACACCCAAATGAGTTGGCCTCTATTCCTAAGGGTCAATCAACCTTATCTAATTGGATGCCTTACTGACACTTGAAATTCAGCATGCCCCTGATTTTATCTTCTCAATTTCCTTCCCAAGTCTGCATGTCTTTGTTTCCTACATTTGTGAATGCCTTCCTCACCTATCCCACTTATCTTTAACTCTTTTTTCTATTAATACCACAGAGCTCAGTACTCAAATTTTCACTGCATAGAATTTCCATCCAAATTTTCACTGCCTGTGTATTATCCCCTTCATGTTTTCTCACTTGCTAAGTTTAGCTCACATGACCTTGCTAAAACCATTATATGTACCTCCTAATTGCTCACTGTCTCTACTCTAGCCTTTATCAATTATTACCTAAAATGCAGATCTGTTCAAGTCACTTGGTTGCTAAACATTATGATCCAGCTCTCCATTCTCACAGGTTGAAGTTCTCTGTAGCCTGGTTAAAAGGTTTCTAGTGAGTTCTTTTCCTCACTTTAAGCTTTATCTCCTGTCAATCCTCACCCCACATGCTCTGTTATAAGGCTATTTTCACCTCCAAATCTTTTCTCCTCATCCTATCTTTTCCTATAAAGATCTTGAGCCCAAGCAACACATTCATTCCTTACCATAATTCAAAATATGAATTAAATATAAAAATAAAAGGTCTGTTTTTTTTTTTTATTAAATCATAACTGTATAAAACTCTGTACTCTCTCTTTAGATGATGTTTACATGGCTTAATACTTTAATTCAAAAGAGTAAATAATATGTATGATTCAGCTTGTGTAGACACACATGGGAAAGTGCTACAGAGATTGTTGATGACTGTTCAAATTATACCTCACAGGGCTTGACCGATGGAATGGGAATCACTTTCTTATAAGGCAGCATATGTAGTGTAAAGATCATAGGATATGACTTACCAATGGAGTTTGAGTGTCTGTTTCATCATTAATTGAAGGAGTCTTAGGGTGAATATTTTACTTTTCTGAATCTCATATTTTTTTAATCTGTAAGACAATATCTCCTTCCCTAGAGTATTATGCAAAACAAATGGAATAGATATATACAAAGACTGTGTTAAGATAAAAAAACTTTGTAATCTATCTATATAAAGCTCTACAAAATGTGAAAGTAGTGTTATGGGAAGAGAATGAGATGTGGAGTCAAAATACATAGTGTTATGGGTAGATTTGTGTCCACAAAAAAATGTTAAAGTCCTAACCCCCAGTACCTGTGAGTGTGACCTGATTTGGAAATAGGATGTTGCAGAAGTAATCAAGATAAGATGAGGTCATTAGGGCAGCCCCTAATACAATTTGGCTGCTGAACTTACAAGAAAAGGAGAAATTGGAGAAAGCAGAGACATGAGAGAAGGTCATGTGAAAAGAAGGTCATGTGAGGCAGAGATCAGAGTGATGTGTCCACAGGCCAAGGACCAACAAGGATGGCCAATCATCACCAGACACCAGGAGAGGCAAAAAACAGATTCTCGCTCAGAGTCCTCAGAAGGAACCAACTCTGAGGACACCTGGATTTTAGAATTTTAGCCTCCAGAACTGTGAGATAATACATTTCTATCATTTTAAGATACCCCAGGAGGTGGTAGGACTATGTGTGTTATAAAAGCCCTGGGAAACTAACACACACAGGTATACATTTTCGTTCCATCACTTGCTAACTCCTTGAATTGGGGTAACATATTCGAGCTCTTTCCCTGACACTTGAGGGACACTTACCTTTCAGTGATAGTTTCTCTGAGGCCACTTGCCACCCCTTTGACCACAGTACTGGCTTTGGGAGTCAGCACCACCTGTGATATGAAAAACGAGCCCTTCTTTCTTCTCTCAGTGATCGATGCCTGAAGAAACTGGATCAGTTTCTCAGGGTCTGTGGTGTTGGCCCAGGGCGCTGGCATCATCTGCCCAGGCCAGAGGAAGGGCACTTCCAGAGCCACTGGGCTGTGGTAGAACACCAGGACTTGGTAGTCCTTCTCCCACAAGTACTTTAAACTAACTTCCTGGGCGAAGATTGCTGGGCACATTTTGTTTCCATAGATGTCTTTCAGCATCTGGACCAGTTTTTCATGGTGATATTTCTGCATCCCATAAAAATGGTTGAAGTCCAAGAATATGACCTCCTTATGGTGATCTGTGAGGAAAGCATTGATCTCCTCAAGGCCCTCATTGACTTTGGCACTGAACAAACCATGAGCAAAGTAGAGTTCGTTGTCGGGGTCTCTGGGCTTGGTGGAAATTCGAAGATCAAAATAACGGATTCCAGCTCCCAGCTGACCAGTAAAGTTCATTGTTTGAGTAGCTAACCATTTCCTCATGAGCTTTTTGGCTACAGTTCCAAACACAGAGACAAAATTCTGGACAGTTTCTGGCTGTTCGGGACCAACTGGAGAGGCTTCATCAATGTAGAAACTGAAGGAGTCATGAGACCCTACGAGAATAACAAGGCATAATGTGGTTAATTTCCAGTTCTCTGTCCCTCCCACCTTCTCTCCTCTTGCAGTGTCTATATTTCTCTCTCAAATGAGCCAAAGGAAATACTAAGCAATGTATATCAAATTGATTTTTATGTCTTAGGAGGATCCGTTTTATGACCTAGGATAGGATGGAGAACACTTCAATAGATATAATTTATTATGAAATGAGAAGAAAATTTCTTTCTGATCAATAATTTTAAATTCAAAACATCATCAACTTCTGTGAACCAAGAATTTAATGCACTCGCTATGGTTTCCATAAAGGTGACACAAGAGATCGTTCATAAAATGGAATTTATGGGTACTCACCAGTTCCCAAATAATTTGTTTATAATTTTACCCTTTCCCTTCATTTTTGGATTGATTTTAAGAATAGAGGGCTTGTCTCACTGAATAAAGAAGCCCTTTTCACAAGCATATAATCAGTGTATAAACTGTTACATTTGGAAAGCAAAAGAGATCAAAGAAATAGAGGAAAGAAGGACTAAGGCACGAAGACAGCACAATGCCAATATGTTTAACTTCATTCCTGACCTTGTATTTGAGCAATTGTGAACTTAAATGAGGCCACAGACTTTTAAGATACTGAATAAACAACGATTTTTTTTTGCAAGTGAACACAACTGACAGAACTGAAAAATTAATTAATAGACTCCTTTTTTCACAGATATTTTCTCTCAATAGCAAAAACTTCTTGGAGTTGGCTTCCAAATTTAGAAGAATTTCTTCCTAAGAAGAACAAACACTATTTATTAATTCTTTATTTTTGGCAGTTACAAATATCAAGACTCCAGAAATGTAGCAAAAGACAGGTGTACATTTGCTATAAGTGTAAAGTACCATTTAAAATATAATTGGGACCCAATAAAAATCAATTGTTTCAAGGTTGAGTTTTGTTTTTAACGTGTCTTTTAATTTTCTTAGTCATGACCTGCTAAATAGCTAAAATTAAATTAATGTACCCTGGATGTTTCACATATTGAAAAAGACAGATGTACTTCAAATTCTGACATCCTTTCCTGTTCCCTGATCTTGCTCCAGTACCATTATTCCCCATCTCTTACTCAGGCTTCCTTTGAGTATACTTTGTTGCTTCATTCCTGATCTAGGTCCCTTAAAGCACACTATTTTGTAGTTCTTTTACTCTTCCAACCCCAAAGTCACATATACATCTATATACACAAGCACAGATATACACCTTTAAGTCCATATATATGTCACCCCAGGATTTTGCTCTGATAAGCTCTTTGAAGTAATTATTTTTTTAATGGTGAAATATTTATCTATATTCCACATTTGTATCTATATGTACATCTATGTCTACATATCTCAATTTACCTTTAACATCCCATAGAAATGACAAGCACCTGGATTTCAGATACCATGGGGGGTTGTCGGAGAAAATATTTTGCAAAATGTTTGATACCATGAAAATTGTAAAACCTGTATCAATTTTTAAAATTTGGTACAGATACTACCTCAGAATGATCATATTTTTCTTAAAACAATGAAAGGTAGCCTAAATGTACAGATATACCATGTTAATTTAATCTGAAATTATATGATTTGTTTATATTTAGGAGATGCTATAGAAATAAATAACATGTCAGCCTTTTCTAAATAAGCAAAACTGGCCATTCATGTCCAGAATTGGTAAATTTAAATAGGTATTTACATTTTTGCATAGTGATTTATCATTTGCTTTCAGTAGATTGCGAATTTCGATGAAGAAGCTAAACAAAAGTACCATAACAGTTTAAGAAGAATTATAATTAAATAATCAAAGATTAAACAAAATAATACATTTTAAAAGAACAAACCCTCAAAAGAACCAAAAACGTTAGTTTCCAGGCATGTGGAGGAAAGGGAAATGAAAGTGATTGGTTACTTCTATAATCTAGTCAAGACATACTTGGTAGCAGACATAAAGGGAATTAAATATAACTGGCTTTCCTTCCCAAGAAATGAATGGGTTTTTGATTTCAATATAGCTTTAGTTTCACCTATCATGTGATTCAACAGCATATAAACTAAAAACAAAAATCTTAAGCAAAGAAATCATCAGTTTTGAAAATATTGTGAAAGGTCATTATAGATTCTACATCACATTATTTGCTGACCTTCAAGAAAGGTAGATTATTAAGGTCAAAATAAGGGAATGTTAAAAATAAAAACATAAATGAAGTAAAGAGTCATTAGGAAAAGCTAACAGTGCCTTCACCACATTCATTTTAAGCTGGAGAACTCCAAGTGTGTGCTCAGGATCGGTGTGGGATGGTGCTTTGTACCGTATTACTTGGAAAGGACAATGAAATCAATTGATGCAAATTTTATTTTGGAAGAAAATACATAATCAATGTTGTCTAAGAAGGAATATTTTAATGACTTTTAATTTCATTTGGAATAGGGTGGGCCCAGTAGGATTATATTCAAGCCTATAATCCTAGCACTCTGGGAGACCAAGGCAGGAGGACACCTTGAGCTCAGGAGTTCAAGATCAGTCTGAGCAAGAGCAAAACCCATCTCTACTAAAAATAGGAAAAATTAGCCAGGCCTTGTGAGGAGGCACCTGTAGTCCCAGCTACTCTAGAGGCTGAGGCAGGTGGATCATCTGTGCCCAAAATTTGAGGTTGCCATGAGCAAGGCTGATACCAGGGCACTCTAGCCTAGGCAACAGAGAGAGACTCTGTCTTAAAGAAAATAATATAATAATGAATAATAATTTCATTTGGAAAAACACTCCCTGCTACTTTCAACATTTTCACTAAACCATTACGTTTTCTATTTGTTTGAACTTAAAACAAAAATATAAGAGTATATCATGACCTTTCAATAATTGAGAGAAAAAGAATGGCTTAATCTTGTGTCTTTAAAACCAGGGGGTGGGAGTGGGAGGTGGTGGAGGGAGGTCCTCTCTGTTCATGAAATTCTCTGTTTTCTCTACTCTAACATGTTGCTTCTATGTTGGCTTGGTATTCCTGGGCTCCTGACCTCTTATTCCCTCTCTCATCTACAGCTTATACTCATACCTTGGACCTGATACTTAATGTTGCTCCTCTGATTCTAAATTTAGCTTCTCAGTTTGCTTCCATTTACCCATTCTCTTCAGACAAGGGGTGGCCACCCCCATTATGAACCCAGTCCCATCAAACTCTGCCTCTGAATAAGTGAATATAATTTAAAAAGGCAATTTTCAATCATTTCTTAGATAAGGCACTTTTATTCATTTTTCCTTGGTCTGATAGATTATTTTCTCATTCAGGCAATGTGGTGGGGGGAGAGGGGGCATTTCTAAGGTGGCCTTAACAACCTCTGACCTCCTAGCATTCGTATCTTTCTTTCCAGTTGTGGGCTGAATTTGCAACTTGCTTCTAATGAATTAAATAAGATAAACAAGAAGGGATGCCACTTCTGAGATTAGTTCATAAAGATTGTTATTCTGTCTTGCTACTTTCTCCCTTCCTTTGATAAGCAAACAGCCATGTTGAAGAGACCCAGATGGTAATGAAGCAGGAGTGATTTTAAAAAGTCATTTCATTTTCAAGCTGAGGGCTTCGGTCCAACAGCCCTCAAGGAACTGAGTCCTGTCAACACCACTGGGGAATCCTGGAAGCACATCCTGCTCCAATGGAATTTGGTTGCAGTCTTGCAAGAGACACTAAGCACAAGACACAGTTAAGCCATGTTTTGACTTCTGACCCATGGAAACCCACAGAAACTCTGTGTTGTTTTAAGCCACTAAGTCTTAGGGTACTTTTTTACATAACAATATAGGCAACAAAAATACAGGTCATAACCACTCTTTGGCGTTAATAAGGGGATTGCGGTATATAGACCAAAATACCTAATATGAGAACTTGGAATTTTAATGAAGATAAATGAATTTAATTGAAATTTTATATGTATTTCTTTATGCTTGAAAACTATATATCAGGCAAGAAAAAGAAATAATAAAAATAAACAAAGTTGGAGCAAGATGGCGGCCGAGTAACAGCTTCCTTGCATCTGGGCACCGTGAGTCCGGGGAGATAGGACTCCAGGCATCTCTGGCTGGTGGGATCTGCCTATCATCACCCCTGTGAGGATACAGAGAGTCAGCGAGAGACTTCTGGACCCCAAGAGGAGGATTAAAGCAGTGGAAAATCGGCAAGCGGTCACGTGTGTTCAATCGGTCTAAACCGCCCGCAACTGTAAGTTCGGTGCAGCGAGACTGCAAACCAGAAAGGCCTTACCTGTGAACTGTTTTGGTGTCTTTGGACTTGGCACTCAGTTGAACTGCCTTGGGGAGAGCCTGAGCGGGAGTGCGGAGAACTCTGGCCGTTGTCTAGGGCCCCAGTCTGAGCCGCTGAGCCAGACGGAGCTAATAGTGTTTAGCTGTGGGCCACAGGGAGCCATTGTGAGCGATCTGCCCTGGCAAGCTCTACCCTCAGGGTCGCAGAGCTAGAATCGGGTGGGAGCTGGTAACCCAGTGACCAAGTAGCCTAAGGGTGGGGTCTGAGCCGCCTAGCAGCCCTAACCCTCAGGAGCAGAGTGAGACCGGTTTTGGCACACTGGGTAAGTGGATAGCCACTTCAGCAGTGATTCCAGCGACAAGCACTTTCCTGGGAAAGCTTCTGCTCAGCAAGTTTACAAGTTCAAAGTGCCTTTTAAGTGAACTGAAGAGAGATTTAGGGTGTCTACCTGCTGGGGTTTGAGAAACCAGCAGCATCCAGTCGTACCAGAATTGTGATTAACATCTCATACCCCAGAAGACCACGTGTTGCCCAGACAATATTCAACAACATATACATACTGCTTTGTTTTTGGTTGTGTTTTGTTTTTTCTGCTTTTTTTGTTTTTTTTTTTTGTTTGTTTGTTTGTTTGTTTTTGGGTTTGGTTGTTTCTTTGTTTATTTTGATGTCATTGATGTTGTTTTGTTTTTTAATTTCAACCTTTCCGTACGGATCTTTTTTCTTTCTCAACTTTTCTAGTTCAATTATAATTTCCCGTTGCTGCCTTTTTTAATAACTAGAACTTAATTTTTGCTAGTGTTTCTACCGCTATTATTTGGTTTTTCACCCAATTTTATCCCGTAAAGTTTTCTGTTTGCTTGTTTTGGTTTTATTAATAGCACTTTTCTCTTTCCTCTCTACTTGGTATAGGTGGGGTACTGTGTCTGATCAGGTTAGCAAAGAGCTGCTGACCTCAAGGGACCGACCCAACTGGGCACCCCCAGAAGGTGCTTTTTTTTTAAAGGTTGGGTCAAAGTACCCTATTGTACACCTATATTGTTCTGTCTCCTTCTTTCTGTGCCTCTCTTCTTTTTGTTCATATTCCTTTACCCACCCCCTCTCCTTTCTCTATTTTTCTTTTTTTTTTCTCTTATCACTCGGTCCTCCTTTCTTTCATCCCTTCTTTGCTCTTCAACCTTCTCACCCTTCTGTTCCTCTAACCTTTAGTCCACAGGCACAAGAACTTAAAGAGCAAGAGGAAGTGAAAGAAAAATTAGGGCAAGGAAACAGATAAAAGAAATCACTCATGAGGAAGAATCAGCAGAAAACTCCAGGCAACATGAAGAACCAGTCCAGAACAAACCCGCCAAGGGACCATGAGGTAGCTACTGCAGAGGATTCCACCAGTATAGAAATGTTAGGAATGACAGAAAGGGAATTTAGAATACACATGTTGAAAACAATGAAAGAAATGATGGAAACAATGAAGGAAACTGCTAATTAAGTGGAAAATAACCAAAGGGAAATCCAAAAACAGAATCAAATAAGAGATGAACGACATGATTGCAAGAGGGACTTTACCTAACAATTGCAATCAGTGTAACTGGCTTATTGTACCCTCAATGAATCCCCAACAATAAAAAAAAAAAAAAAGAGATGAACGATATGAAGACTATAAAAAGGATATAGCAGAGCTGAAGGAACTGAAACAGTCAATTAGGGAACTTAAAGATGCAATGGAAAGTATCAGCAACAGGTTAGACCATGCACAAGAAAGAATTTCAGAGGTAGAAGACAAAGTTCTTGAGATAACTCAAATAGTAAAAGAGGCAGAAAAGAAGAGAGAGAAAGCAGAACGTTCACTGTCAGAATTATGGGACTTTATGAAGCATTCCAACATACGAGTTATAGGAAATCCAGAAGGGGAAGAAGAATGCCCCAGAGGAATGGAAGCCATACTAGAGAATATTATAAAAGAAAATTTCCCAAATATCACCAAAGATTCTGACACACTGCTTTCAGAGGGATATCGGACCCCAGGTCGCCTCAACTCTAACCGAGCTTCTCCAAGACACATTGTGATGAACCTGTCCAAATTCAAGACAAAAGAAAAGATTCTGCAAGCTGCCAGGAGTAAGCGCCAGTTGACCTACAGGGGCAAATCCATCAGAGTGACCGCAGACTTCTCTAATGAAACTTTCCAAGCAAGAAGACAATGGTCATCTACCTTTAATCTACTTAAACAGAACAATTTCCAGCCCAGAATTCTGTACCCTGCTAAGCTAAGCTTTAAAATTGACGAAGAAATCAAAACATTTACGGATATACAAACATTGAGGAAATTCGCCACAACAAGACCAGCTCTACAGGAAATACTTCAACCTGTTCTGCACACTGACCACCACAATGGATCAGCAGCAAAGTAAGAACTCAGAAATTAAAGGACAGAACTAACCTCCACACTGATGCAAAAGATAAAACTAAGCAATGAACTCTCACAAAATAAGACGAATAGAATACTACCACACTTATCAATTATCTCAATAAATGTTAATGGCTTGAATTCCCCACTGAAGAGACACAGATTGGCTGACTAGATTAAAAAACACAAGCCATCCATTTGCTGTCTGCAAGAAACATGCCTGGTTTCAAAAGACAAATTAAAGCTCCGAGTCAAGGGTTGGAAGACAATTTTTCAGGCAAATGGAATTCAGAAGAAAAGAGGAGTTGCAATCTTATTTCCAGATTCATGTAGATTTAAAGCAACTAAAGTCAAAAAAGACTAAGATGGTCACTTTATATTGGTCAAGGGAAAACTACAACAAGAAGACATTTCAATTCTAAATATTTATGAACCCAGTTTAAATGCTTCCAGATTCTCGAAACAGACCTTACTCAGTCTGAGCAATATGATATCTGATAATACCATAATAACAAGGGACTTTAACACTCCTCTTACAGAGCTGGACAGATCCTCTGAACAGAAATTAAACAAAGATGTAAGAGATTTAAATGAAAGCCTAGAACAACTGTGCTTCATAGACGCATATAGAACACTCCATCCCAAAGATAAAGAATATACATTCTTCTCATCACCCCATGGAATATTCTACAAAATTGATCATATCCTGGGACACAAAACAAATATCAACAGAATCAAAAGAATTGAAATTTTACCTTGTATCTTCTCAGACCATAAGGCACTAAAGGTGGAAATCAACTCTAACAAAAATGCTCGGCCCCACCCAAAGGCATGGAAATTAAACAATCTTCTGTTGAATAACAGATGGGTGAAGGAAGAAATAAAACAGGAAATCATTAACTTCCTTGAGCATAACAACAATGAAGACACAAGCTACCAAAACCTGTGGGATACTGCAAAAGCAGTTTTGAGAGGAAAACTCATCACTTTAGATGCCTACATTCAAAAAACAGAAAGAGAGCACATCAACAACCTCACAAGCAATCTTATGGAATTGGAAAAAGAAGAGCAATCTTATGGAATTGGAAAAAGAAGAACAATCTAAGCCTAAACTCAGTAGAAGATAAGAAATATCCAAAATCAAATCAGAGATCAATGAAGTTGAAAACAAAAGAATCATTCAGAAAATTAACGAAACAAGGAGTTGGTTTTTTGAAAAACTAAATAAAATAGATAAACCATTGGCCAGACTAACGAGGAATAGAAAAGTAAAATCTCTAGTAACCTCAATCAGAAATGATAAAGGGGAAATAACAACTGATCCCACAGAGATACAAGAGATCATCTCTGAATACTACCAGAAACTCTATGCCCAGAAATTTGACAATGTGAAAGAAATGGATCAATATTTGGAATCACACCCTCTCCCTAGACTTAGCCAGGAAGAAATAGAGCTCCTGAACAGACCAATTTCAAGCACTGAGATCAAAGAAACAATAAAAAATCTTCCAACGAAAAAATACCCTGGTCCAGATGGCTTCACTCCAGAATTCTATCAAACCTTCAAGGAAGAGCTTATTCCTGTACTGCAGAAATTATTCCAAAAAATTGAGGAAGAAGGAATCTTCCCCAACACATTCTATGAAGCAAACATCACCCTGATACCAAAACCAGGAAAAGACCCAAACAAAAAGGAGAATTTCAGACCGATCTCACTCATGAATATAGACGCAAAAATTCTCAACAAAATCCTAGCCAATAGATTACAGCTTATCATCAAAAAAGTCATTCATCATGATCAAGTAGGCTTCATCCCAGGGATGCAAGGCTGGTTTAACATACGCAAGTCCATAAACGTTATCCACCATATTAACAGAGGCAATAATAAAGATCACATGATCCTCTCAATAGATGCAGAAAAAGCATTTGATAAAATCCAGCATCCTTTTCTAATTAGAACACTGAAGAGTATAGGCATAGGTGGCACATTTCTAAAACTGATTGAAGCTATCTATGACAAACCCACAGCCAATATTTTACTGAATGGAGTAAAACTGAAAGCTTTTCCTCTTAGAACTGGAACCAGACAAGGTTGTCCTCTGTCACCTTTACTATTCAACATAGTGCTGGTCGTTCTAGCCAATACAATTAGGCAAGACAAGGAAATAAAGGGAATCCAAATGGGAGCAGAGGAGGTCAAACTCTCCCTCTTTGCTGACAACATGATCTTATACTTGAGAACCCCAAAGACTCAACCACAAGACTCCTAGAAGTCATCAAAAAAATATAGTAATGTTTCAGGATATAAAATCAATGTCCACAAGTCAGTAGCCTTTGTATACACCAATAACAGTCAAGATGAGAAGCTAACTAAGGACACAACTCCCTTCACCATAGTTTCAAAGAAAATGAAATACCTAGGAATACACCTAACGAAGGAGGTGAAGGACCTCTATAAAGAAAATTATGAAATCCTCAGAAAGGAAATAGCAGAGGATATTAACAAATGGAAGAACATACCATGCTCATGGATTGGAAGAATCAACATTGTTAAAATGTCTATTCTTCCCAAAGCAATCTACCTATTCAATGCCATTCCTATCAAAATACCAACATCGTACTTTCAAGATTTGGAGAAAATGATTCTGCGTTTTGTATGGAACCAGAAAAAAACCCGTATAGCTAAGGCAGTTCTTAGTAATAAAAATAAAGCTGGGGGCATCGCCATACCAGATTTTAGTCTGTACTACAAAGCCATAGTGGTCAAGACAGCATGGTACTGGCACAAAAACAGAGACATAGACACTTGGAATCGAATTGAAAACCAAGAAATGAAACTAACATCTTACAACCACCTAATCTTCAGTAAACCAAACAAGAACATACCTTGGGGGAAAGACTCCCTATTCAATAAATGGTGTTTGGAGAACTGGATGTCTACATGTAAAAGACTGAAACTGGACCCACACCTTTCCCCACTCACAAAAATTGATTCGAGATGGATAAAGGACTTAAATTTAAGGCATGAAACGATATCCTCCAAAAAAGCATAGGAAAAACACTGGAAGATATTGGCCTGGGGAAAGACTTCATGAAGAAGACTGCCATGGCAATTGCAACAACAAAAATAAACAAATGGGACTTCATTAAACTGAAAAGCTTCTGTACAGCTAAGGAGACAATAACCAAAGCAAAGAGACAACCTACACAATGGGAAAGGATATTTGCATATTTTCAATCAGACAAAAGCTTGATAACTAGGATCTATAGAGAACTCAAATTAATCCACATGAAAAAAGCCAACAATCCCGTATATCAATGGGCAAGAGACATGAATAGAACCTTCTCTAAAGATGACAGACGAATGGCTAACAAACACATGAAAAAAAATGTTCATCATCTCTTTATATTAGAGAAATGAAAATCAAAACAACCCTGAGACATCATCTAACCCCAGTGAGAATGGCCCACATCACAAAATCTCAAAACTGCAGATGCTGGCGTGGATGTGGAGAGAAGGGAACACTTTTACACTGCTGGTGGGACTGCAAACTAGTACAACCTTTCTGGAAGGAAGTATGGAGAAACCTCAAAGCACTCAACCTAGACTTCCCATTTGATCCTGCAATCCCATTACTGGGCATCTACCCAGAAGGAAAAAAATCCTTTTATCATGAGGACACTTGTACTAGACTGTTTATTGCAGCTCAATTTACAATCGCCAAAATGTGGAAACAGCCTAAATGCCCACCAACCCAGGAATGGATTAACAAGCTGTGGTATATGTATACCATGGAATACTATTCAGCCATTAAAAAAAATGGAGACTTTACATCCTTCGTTATTAACCTGGATGGAAGTGGAAGACATTATTCTTAGTAAAGCATCACAAGAATGGAGAAGCATGAATCCTATGTACTCAATTTTGATATGAGGACAATTAATGACAATTAAGATTATGCGGGGGGAAGCAGAAAGAGGGACGGAGGGAGGTGGGGTGGGGCCTTGTTGTGTGTCACACTTTATGGGGGAAGATATGATTGCAAGAGGGACTTTACCTAACAATTGCAATCAGTGTAACCTGGCTCATTGTACCCTCAATGAATCCCCAACAATAAAAAAAAAAAAAAAAAAAATGGAGACTTCACATCCTTCGTATTAACCTGGATGGAAATGGAAGACATTATTCTTAATAAAGCATCACAAGAATGGAGAAGCATGAATCCTATGTGCTCAATTTTGACATGAGGACAATTAATGACAATTAAGGTTATGGGGGGGAGGAAAAGCAGAAAGAGGGACGGAGGGAGGCGGGTGGGGCCTTGGTGTGTGTCACACTTTATGGGGGCAAGACATGATTGCAAGAAGGACTTTACCTAACAATTGCAATCAGTGTAACCTGGCTTATTGTACCCTCAATGAATCCCCAACAATAAAAAAAATAATAATAATAAAGAAAGTTGGTTTAAAATGTCTTCTTGAATACGTAAATGGGGTTACTCCATTCTGCATACTATTATGGATCATCTTTGATGCCATCTGAACTAACCATGGTACATAGCACCCATTTAGCAGTGTAGAATATGTGAGGCCATAGCTTATGGCTTCTGTAGACTCAGCTTTTCACCTTATCAATTGTTATGATTGGAGGAATTCTAAGATGGCCCCCCAAACTTCCATCTCCAGGTTTACATGACCAGTGTAATCCCCTTCCCTTGAGCGTGGGGACTATGGTGAGATATTATTCTTGTGATTATGCTACATTATACAGAAATAAGATTTTTCAAAAGATACAATTAAAGTCTCTAATCAGTTCACTTTGAATTAACCAACAAGAGATTATTCTTAGGCCTGACCTAAGCAGTTAAGGTCTTAAAAGATGCATCATGAAGCAATAGATGTCTTCGTTATGGTCTTGAAGAAGCAAAACACAGTATTGTGGAGAGGATCATATGGCGGTTAAAGGATTAATAACCTACCAAAATGTTATGAAAATTACTTTCAACTGAAAATATCTGAACACAATTGCCATGATTCCCCTTCTAGGAGTTTCCTAATTGAGAAAAGACTGCCTGCCCCTTAGTAACAGGAAGCACAAATTCACCCATCCATTAGCATCAAAAAGTCCAATAGCACCTTCTTGGCTCTGCAGCTGTAACTCAGTGAGTAGGCTCTGGCCACATGCACCGAGGCTGGCAGGTTCGAGCCCAGCCTGGGTCTGCTAAACAGCAATGACAGCTGCAACCAAAATTAGCCAGGCATTGTGAAGAGTGCCTGTAGTCCCAGCTACTTGGGATGCTGAGGCAAGAGAATCACTTGAGCCCAAGAACCTGAGGCTGCTGTGAGCTATGATGCCATGGCACTCCATGAAGGGCGACAAAGTGAGACTCTGTCTCAAAAAAAAAAATAGTCCAATAGCACTTTCTATACTTTCGCATTGAAACCTTAACCCTTTTGTTAAGTATATAAGCAGATGTTCCTGGTTATTAGGTGAGTCACTCATCACTGACTCATCTCCTGAATACACACAGCCCATGTATAAATATAACTTGTCTTTTCTCCTTTTAATATATCGATTGTGAGTTAATTTGTAGGCCACCAGTCACTCGACCCAAGGTGGAAAGGGAAAAGTTTTCTTCCAAACATAGGGAACAGAAAACAACCTCTAGGAGCTCAGGTCATCTGTTATAGCTCAAGAAACCATATTCTGTCAACAACCAGCTAACTTGCAAAAGGAGCCTAAGCGTCAAAGAGATGGCAGTCTTGGCTAACACTCTGATTTCAGCCTGGTAAGATCCTGAGCAGAGAATTCAGCTACTTCACATTCAGATTCCTGATTCACAGAAAATGTGAGATAATAAATTTGTATTGCTTTAGCCACTATATTTGTAGAAATTTTTAATGCCACAGTAAAAAATAACGCATTTGGTAAACTACATGTATAAATTCATTAAACATTACTTAAGATTATCTGTATATTTGGCATCATACAAGTATGACAGTGGAGTTGAGACAATAAATGTAAGTACACGTAGTGAGAATAAGATGGAATCGATCGGGATGGGACAGACGTGACACTGCTGGTCTGGTCACTTCTTGGCTCTTATTCCTCCTGTTTTGTAAATTTAGCTCCCACCCTAAAGCTGCCCATGTTGAATAGTTTAGAAATTAATTTTTGAATCAGAAATGTTGTAATAGATTGTTGTTGAGTTGTGCTGTTTACTATTTAAAATAAGGGTTATTGTGATCTTTACCAAACCATTATGTACAAAACTGTGATTTTATGCCTGTAATCCTAGGACTCTGGCAGGCCAAGGCAGGTGGATAGCTTGAGCTCATGAGTTTGAGACCAGGCTGAGCAAAAATGAGACCCCATTTCTACTAAAAAAAAAAAAAAAGTAGAAAAACTGAGGCAAGAAGATCACTTGAGCCCAAGAGATGGAGGTTGTTGTGAGCTATGATGCCATAGCACTCTATCCACAGTGACAGCTTGAGACGCTGTCTCAAAGGAAAAACAAAACACAAAAACGTGATTTTAGAAATTCAAGGGCAGAACAGAGCAGTTGAATCTCCGGCCTTCTGACAAATAAAGTTTGGTAGACCTATCCCCATCTCTGTGAATTGACTGACTTTGACAGGCACACAGACCCTCTTTGTCCCATAACATAAATGTAGGTATTATGTTAATCTTAGACTTCACATGTAAAGGGATACAGTGATGATATAATTACATTATTCTGATTAAAAGCCTCCAATGATTGAAAGTAAGTTAGCTTCTCTGTGTGGAAAATTCTATCTATAATTGATTACCTTTTGCAAATATGTTTGCTTCAAGTGGTCCACATCATGGAAATAATTTTTACAATCTCTTAAATTCATTCATTCTAGCTTTATCAAGCATCTGCTATTACTGTGCTAAGCAAAACACAAGCATAGTTCACATTCCCATGAATTTACAGCTTAACGTGTGACATAGGTAAATAATTATAGCACAGTTTGGGGACCATTTGGGGGGAAATATCGGGTAGCATGAGGTAGGAAGGACAAAATGTGTGAAGATTGATTATCGATGGGCTTACGCAAATAATTTTAAATGAACGAGAGTGAATGAAAAAGTAGCTCAGCTTTTTAGGCCAAATGATAAAAGGCTTTTGGAAGCTACATAAACAGAGCACAGCACGGGAACACCTAGAACTGGCTGGTTTTGCCTTAATTTCTCAGTGAGGAGTAGTTGGAAATTATAAAAAAGAGATTCCTAAGTTAATTAGTAAGGTTGGGTATAGACACAAAAAATAAATCCTTATACTAGATAGCATTCTTATATTCTTTTAATAGATATTTTTTTAAGCATCAACTCTGTCCAAGGCACTCAAGATTAAGCAGTGGGAAGTAAGGACAATCCATTTGGGATGTGGAAGAAAAATATTAGCACTTCCATTTTTATTTGTATTTATCTTAAAATTAGAAAAAATTAAGCTTTAGTAAATTTTTAAACATATACTGCCTCTGTTCCCTCCAGGGGACTCAAGGTTTCTTACAAAAACGGTGGGAATTCTACCAGCCTTAACAGTGCCCTCATTCATTGGATCATATTGCACTGTCTTACAGTTTGCTATTATAGCATGACTGCTTAAGCAGATTTTAGAATGGTTATCTATGTACTTGCAAAATACACAGTTGGTTTTAAAGCAATTTTTTTTTTAAATAAAAAAGGTCCAGACTAAAGATAATTCAAATAAGCAAACAAGAAAACTAAAACTAACACCTCCGCTTTCACTATGAGCTTTCAGTGGTCACATTGCTACAGTTTTAGGTAATAGAAAGGCAACTAAAATTACATGAAATTACTAAGAAGACTCCCAGACTTGTGAACTCACTTTTACTGTTGTTAACTATGAACCTCACCCTAAGTATATATCACGCTTTGAAATGCTAACTTGTGATAGGATGATGGCTCTACAGTAAGAATACATTGTAATTTATGTGTTTCATCTTTATTTGCATAGAAATTCTTAAAGAAGATTAGAATGGAGGAACTAAGTGGAAAGGACTGGAATTAGAAGGTTGGACACAGTGGCTCACACCTGTAATCCTAGCACTCTGGGAGGCTGAGGAAGGTAGATCATCTAATCTCAGGAGTTCAAGAGCAAGAGTGTGACCTTGTCTCTACTAAAAAGAAAAAACTAGCCAGGCCTTGTACTCTGAAGGCTGAGGAAAGAGGATTGCTTGAATCCAAGAATTTGAGGTTGCTGTGAGCTATGACACTACGGCACTCTACCATGGCCATAGAGTGAGACTGTTTCAAAAAAAAAATACCAGATACAGAGAAACCAGTTAAAGCCTGTTGAAATGCTAGTGATTCCAGACATAGAGATCTCTGAAACAAAATGCAACTGAAACACATGAGCCTTCAGTCCTTCTCCCCACATTGCAAGACACTAGCATCAGGACAGATCACACAGCAGAAAGATAAATGACTGGATACCCTATTCTCCCAATTCCCCTGATTTGATGAATTCACATTGTATGCCTGTATCAAAACTTTGCATGCACCCGATAAATACATACAGACATCATGTACCCATAATAATTAAAAAATTAAAATGGAAAGATCAGATAACAGACACCACTTTCTACTGCTTCCTTGCTTACTTCCCTGGCCCTACTGGGAAGCAAGTCTTAGCAATGTGAGAGTAATCAAGCAGCCCATCTCCTTCTTACAGATGCTAAAACAGATGTATAAGTCGTATCTGAGTTTCTGAGCAACAAACATTAATTTGCACAAGATAAAAGTACAAGGTAAACTATATGTGTTTTTTGCAATTGAAGTCAATTTTTCCAACATAAGAAGAGCTTCTGTGGGCATAGACAAAGATACCCAACCATTGCTGAAGGCGCTTGTATGGTTTCTGCGCTCAAAATAGTTGCACATCTAAGAACTGTTCTGTCAGTCAGCACCATATCTGCTGTTGATGTTGATAATAATAACATCAGAAGCTTCAAAGGTTAAAAATAATCTCCCATAAAAAAAGAAGGTATGGTCAGTATCATTTTTGCAATGAATTTGTTTCTTTTAAATTTTCTAAATTTCTAAACACACACACATATATGTTATATACAGTAACTTCTACTTAACTAAAAATTTTTACTCTGATGTTTTCCTTTTATCACTGAGTTTTGTTAAATGGATTCCCCCACATAACTACCACCACAGTAGAGATATATAGTACATTCCCACCACATGGGGTGTCTCCATGACCTTTGTAGCAAATTCCCCTCCATCCTTCCTCAGATCCAGGTAACCACTAATCTGTTTGATACCACGCTAGAGTAGTTTTGAATTCTCCAAAATTCTATGTTAAAAAACTATACAATATATACTCTTTCATTTTCCTTAGAGTATATCGCCACATGTATCAGTAATATTTTGCTTTTCACCACTGAATGGTATTCCATTATTTACAACAACACAATCAGTTCAACCATGCATTTGCTTTTAAGCATTTGGTTTGTTTCCATTGTCAGCTTTTTAAAATAAACCTGTTCATCTATGCATATTTTTTCCTGAGGACATAAGCTTTCCTTTCTCTTGTGTAAATTCTAGGAGTCGAATTGCTGGAATAAATAAATGTATGTACATTGTAAGCAATTGCCAAATTTCTCAAAGAGATGATCTCATATGATGTTTCTCACAGCAATACATGAGACTTCCATTTATTCTACATTATACCAATGGTTGGTAATGGCAGTTTTTTTAGTATCAGCCATTTGAATGGGTGCATATCAGTAGCTCATGGTGGTTTTAATTTGCAGATCCCTGATAACTAAAGATAATAAGAAACTGTCTATGTGTTTATTTGACACTTGATTATCTTTTACTTTCAATTTGTTTATTCTAAAATTTTGCTCATATTTTAATTTGGTTATCTTCTAATTATTGAATTCCCAGAGTTCTTCTAGAAACAAATATTTTGTTTCTTCTAGTGTGTGATTTGATTTCATTTTCTCAATAGTATCTCTGAAGAGCAAACATTTTAATTTTGGTGAAACTCAATTTTTTATTTTTTATTTTATGATTTGTGCTTTTTCCATAAGAAATACTTGTTTAGCCCAAAGGGGAAATGTTCTATTTTGTGTTTTCTCCTAGAAGTTTTTATAGTTTTACCTTTTACATTTGAGTCCACAATCCATTTTGAGTTAATTTTTGTATGTGAGATGGGATGAGGGTCAAAATGTTCAAAAGAACATCTAGTTGTACCAACTCCATTTGTTAAAAAGATTTCCTTTCTTCCCATTGAATTACTTTTTGTCTAGTTATTGAAATTAATTGACCATATATATACATGGGTCTAGTTCTAGAATGTCGAGTTAATGTGCAGATTTCCCTGGATGCCAGCACCCTAGTGTCTGGATTACTGTGGTAGGCAGCTCTAAAATGGACCCCAGTGATCCCTGCTTCCTAGTTTTCTCATTCTGTTGCAATCTCTTCCCTTTGACAGTGGGCTGTAACTAGGGATTTCCTTCTAACAATTACAGTGAAAGTAATGGAAATTACTTTTGAGAGTAAGTTAGGAAAAGACCTTGGCTTCCATCTTTATCTCTCTCTAGCTGGATTTCTCTATTTCTTTTTTTTTTTTTTCTCCCCTATATCCCCCCACCTTTCTCCTTTGGATTGTCAGATACCATGCTGAGGATGACTGAGTAGCACATGAGAGGCCCAGGAGGCAAGGAACCAAGGCCTGCCAGCAAGGACATGAGTAAGCTTGGAGGCAGATCTTCTGAGGCCTGCCAGCAGTCATGGGAGACAGCAGATCCTCCAGCCACAATCAAGCTTTAAGATGACCATAGTCCTGAAGCAACTTAAACGGAACTTCATGAGAGACTCTGGGTCAGAGACTCCCAGGTAAGCTGTGCCTCAGTTACAGACACAAACTATATGGGATAATAACTATCTGCAGTTTAAACTACCAAGTTTTGGGGTAATTTTTAACATAGAAGTAGATAACTAATACAAATACTGAAGCTTCCGAGTAAGTGTTGAAATGAAGGAGTATTAATTTTTCTACTTCAATCCTCTCTTTTAGAATGGTTTTAGCTATTCTAGGTCTTTTGTGTTTACAGATAAATTCTAGAATCAGCCTATAAATATATACAAAGAATCCTGGTATATTTTAAGTGAGAATATATTAAATCCGTAAGTCAACCAGAGACAACTGATATCTTAGTAATACTGAGTCTTCCAATCCATATACAGGTATATATCTAGATTTATTTAGAACTTTTAAAATATCTCTTAACAATGTTGTGCAACTTTTATATATTCTGTCATATTTCTGTTAAAAAATTAATATGAGATATTAAGGTCTAACGCTCCTCCATTCAATATCTTTTCAGTGTTACTTATAAAAGCTTTTTGGAGGGCGGCGCCTGTGGCTCAGTGAGTAGGGCGCCGGCCCCATATGCCGAGGGTGGCGGGTTCGGACCCAGCCCCGGCCAAGCTGCAACAGAAAAATAGCCGGGCGTTGTGGCGGGCGCCTGTAGTCCCAGCTGCTCGGGAGGCTGAGGCAAGAGAATCGCGTAAGCCCAAGAGTTAGAGGTTGCTGTGAGCCGTGTGGCGCCACGGCACTCTACCCGAAGGCCGTACAGTGAGACTCTGTCTCTACAAAAAAAAAAAAAAAAGCTTTTTGGAATGATCTTCCAGTGGGTCTCTGAGTTTAGCCGTGCTCCACTTCAAATTCTACAAAATTATGGGTTTAATAAACATCAAAGAAAATGTATCAAGTCAATTTTGTCTGAGAGCTTTCAGACCAAAAAGGCCCAGTGGTGCTCTGAGGTTTGACATGCCCGTGAATGTTCAGTTCTGATATTCACATCCTGACCTTGGAATTCAGGCTCTGACTCAGTCAAAACAGAAAGCGCTTTTCTCCTCGCTTCAGCAGAGCACTGAGCTTGTCCCTGACAGTCTTATGTGTAATCCATCACGTTTTCTTCCACTTGCCTGTTCTGTTCTTGTTATTTGCCACCTGTGTTTTCAAGCAATAGGTTTCTTATGTTTATTACCTTAGTAGTGACCATGGCAGGGGAGAAGCATACAGACCTTCCGTCTATGAAACAAAAAATATGCTTCTGGGTGAGGTTCTGACAGGGTGGATTTGTTTTCTGAGGTCTTTGCCTAGGGTGGAAGAAAGGCAGATGACACTTTGTATGGGAGGAAATGGAGCTCTGGAGTGAAGCTTATCCAAAGTTCATGTCTTAGTTTTCTTTCTGACCCACATGCATTTCCTTCTCTGTGAAAAAGCCTTTTTGCACTCATGACCACCTTTCCTTCCCCTGAATTCACATTTCAACTGGTCTGCAGCTCCCCATTTTCAAGTAGTAATTGCTATTGGATGTTGTTATGAACACTTGTCATGTGCATTGAATTTTTTTCCTGTCTTTATATTGTGGTCCACACCTGCAATCCCCCATGTGTACACACTTGATTTCAAACAAAATTATATGCTTTCTAAAGGAAAAAAAAAAAAAAACCTATGCCTTATAATTCTCTCTTTCCACTACTGCATCTAGCTGCATTAGTGCAAAAATATTTGATTCAATTCAGTAAGTCACATGGCTCACAGGGGATACGCTACAAAAGTGAAATGCCTAGAACACCATCCACTAGGAATTGTTTTTTTCCGATTAGGCCATCATTCACTCTCTTCTTTTTTAGCATGTCCTGTTCCAGTTCTCAGATTAGGCTAGAAAATCTTCCCAAACTTTGGTTCCATCTTCAACCCACTGTAAAGAAGCTATCACTATTGCAACTTATATAAGGCCTCAATGAAATACCATTGATGACCACTAACCAAAATCTACCAGTCACTTCCAAGACCTCATTCCTAAATCCCACCATGGAGCTTGGTAGGCATTAAGTTCATGTGGTCGAATAAACAACATATGCTCTCACTGTACTCACTTCTTGAAATATTTTTCTCCTTTGGTTCATTGGACACAGCTCTCTTTTCTCCTTCTTGTTCCTGTGACTGTCCATTCTCAGTTTCCGGCACTGCCTCCTCTTGCTTTTTCAATTCCTAAATGAAGGTATGGCCCAATGCTCTGTTTAAGAACTAAACTTGCTTCATATTTTTTTCTTGATGATAGCATCCATCTCTTTAGCCTCCTTGCCTTTCTATAAATGCGTCAAAATTGATATCATCTAATTTGACCTGAATTTCAAACCTCCTGTGTGTCTACCAGGCAACCAAATTTTATTACTGCACAGATATCTTCAATGTCCCAAACAGACCTAACATCTTCCCCTGTAGATCTGTTTCTTCTCATGTGCACTATCACATTTAATTATCTCATCCTCCAGCAGGGCGTGATGGCTCATACCTGTAATCCTTGGTCCCACTTTGGGGCCAAGGTGGATGGATTGCTTGAGCTCAGGAGTTCAAGACCAGCCTAAGCAAGAGCAAGACAAAATGTCTACTAAAAAAAAATTCCCCCCTGCCATGGTTGTTGTGGTGGGTGCCCATAGTCCCAGGTACTCAGGAGGCTAAAGAAAAAGGATCACTTGAGCCCAGGATTTTGAGATTACTGTGAGCTCTGATGCCATCTCACTCTACCCAGGGCAACAGAGGGCAACAGAGTGAGATTCTGCCTCAAAATAATAATAATAACAATAATAATTATTATTTATCACATCATCCTTGAATCTCATCCTTGGGTTCAGTTTCCACTCTTCCTTATGCCTCAAATCTTGCATACAATCAGTCTTCAAGTTGTGCTGTGTCAAGTTACATATCATGTAAAGGTATGAATCCTCTTTCTCCAAATCCTCTCTCAGATCTGTTCGGTTCTTATCCATTCCATTGTCGGTGGTTGGATTTTCTATGGGCGCCACTGAGATAGGTTTCAGGTACTGTTTTGATTCAAACCTCTAGCCTTGCCTTCATGCCAGTTGCCACCATTCAAATTTTCTTTGCAGGCATTACCCTGCCTTAGCCTCTAGAATGCATTTAAGCTTAGAAAAAAGTTATATAGGCTTGGCACCTGTGGCTCAAGCAGCTAAGGCGCCAGCCACATACACCTGAGCTGGTGGGGTTCTAATCCAGCCTGGGCCCGCCAAACAACAATGACAGCTGCAACCAAAAAATAGCCGGGCGTTGTGGTGGGTACCTGTAGTCCCAGCCACTTGGGAGGCAGAGGCAGGAGAATCGCTTCAGCCCAAGAGTTGGAGGTTGCTGTGAGCTGTGATGCCACAGCAGTCTACTCAGGGCCACAGCTTGAGGCTTTGTCTCAAAAAAAAAAAAGAAAAAAGTTATATAATTTATTCTAGCCCAATGAACTAGCATTCATTAACAAAGTTCCTCTTGCTTTCTGTTCTATTTTCATTAAGAGGACTTTTGAGTTGGCAATTATTTAGTATTCAACTCTTCTAAAGGAACAATTTTCTTATTTAACTCCTTACCACCTTCTTATAAAAGATGGAAATCCCATCCCTAAATGCTAGACCGGCAGCTGCAGCCTGGTCATCTGCTGAGTTTGTCTGCCTGTCAACATTCCTTCAATATCGCTGTCTCCAGAGTACTAATTAGCTAGCTCTGTTCCCTGTTACCTCGCGGTACAGCCCTAAACATAGCCCCTTGTGTGGACTCTAGCCATGAGAGCCTATAACTTGACTAACAGACTCTGATCTCAGCACATGCACCCCTCTGCAGGAGGATACGCATTGTCTCATTCCTGAAAGTACTTAAAACAAATAAATAAAATCTACTCTTGGTTTCTAACTGTACTCGAAGAGAGAAAATGCATAAATTATAAAAAACAATTTTGATTCCTAAATAACTTCTACTTAGTGTGGAAGGTAATCCTTTCTCTCCAGTTTTGACTACATGATGCTTACCCTGACAAGAAAAAAAAAAAACAACTTTCAAAATAAAATCACTTGGTTTTTACCCAACAGCCTACATTCTATCTCATTAATCTTTGCATGCCCCATTGATTAAACTGGTCAGTTATTTGAAATTTTTGGAGACAAGGTCACTCCTTATGGCCTACAATCTTACCACATCCTCTGCCATGTGATTGAGTCTTTGTATTCAATAGATACCGTGTCATCAGAAATAATGCACAATATGTATCAAAACCAAAACACTTCTACAACTGAACAGATAACTGAAAACTACACACTTGTAATTCAATATGTGTATTTCATTTGATATAATAAATGTATACAGATACATTTTTTGAATGTTAAATTAAATCCACACATCTCGTGGAACAATGAGATTAATTCTTTTATAAAGGAAAAATCAACATAACCATGCTGTGATTTCTACCTGGGTAAATCTGTATCTTTAGCATTGTATAAGGGGCTCCCCTCAGCACATCTTTAAGAGACAGTAAACTAGTGTAAAAGGAGGTTAGTTTCCTTACCTAAGGCTTTTGACTCAGGGTCCCAGATGCTAAATTTGAGAAGCAAATCATATTGATGATTTCTAGGAGTTGAGAAGCTCAGTATTTGTCAGAATTTCTATATACTTGCTGGGTCATAGACTGACAGCTGATGAATGTAAACAGTGCCTTGTTCAAGAGCACTGGTATTCCTATCAGTGGGAAGAAAAGAGAGCCTACTCCAATTGTCACCCTTGTTAAAATTATTAAGCCCCTTTTTCATATGAATTTTATTTTAAAGATTATCAATAGAGTTGCCAGAAATCATTATAAGCGATCAATGCTGTTGTTTTAAACGGCACACTTTGAATAGTGGGTTTTAAGGTAACATAGTCATCTTCTTGCTCTTAAGCTACCCATCACACACTGCCTTTTCTCCTGAGTCCTGACTTTGCTGTGCTTCTGCACTGTCTCTGTCCTTTTACACACACACACGAGTACACACATACAGAAACACACACAGAGACACACACTGATACACCTGCTTACATGATCTGAGTTATGGTTTCTATGTTTGGGGAGATGTCGTAACACCTGTGTTGGGTGCTATTGGTTGAATACTTTGCTGTGTCAGATACAAACATCTAATCTTTCTTTTAATAAAAAGATTGATAAAACATTTATTAATAAGTTTTGTAATCATTTATAAAGATAATTTGATACATTTTCTGATGTCATTTAGCTATTAATGCTCACAGAGCTGTGGAAGTCAATCTGCACTTCATAATTAAAACACAAGCTTATTCCTGTAAGATTAAGGTGTAGCATATCTCAGCACAAGTAAGCCTGATCCTCTTATCCTTGATGCCACCAAGCTGCACTATCTTTTAAATGCCCACGTTTCCAGATTTATAGTAATCACCCCTGATTTATAATAATCACTCCAGATGCAGCGAGTCAGGGAGAAGGATGAAACAAGATGACTAAATAATAGGCAAGATGGGGGAGGGCAAGCAATGTGGCAATGATGAGGAAGAGAAATGGCATATTTTATTAGTAATATTGGTTTTAGCTATTTTAGCAAGGCTGAAAGAAGAATTTAAAAGGGACATGTCCATTGGCAAGTAATTTGGGGAATAACCAGAAGGAAATCAAGGAGGACGAAATAGTCTTCACTTAAAAGAGAGATGTGCTTTATCTATGAGAAAATATAAGAAAACCTGTTCTGTACAGCAAATTCTCTGGTTCTTTCCTCCTTCATTGCCCCCAAAATGCTCCGTGAAGTTGGAAAAGCTGGATACTCAGGAGGCTTTAGTAGAGTTAGCACAGTATCGTAAGGTCATTTAAAATGGATCATTCCCCCTTTGCTGGCTGAGCTCCAGCCACACCAGGCTTCTTGGTGGTTATCAAAAACACTAAATTCATACCAGTTTAGCCCTTGTGCTTGATAATCCCACTGCCTGCAATATTCTGCCCCTAGTTGAGTGCACACCCAGCACTTGTTCATTCAACTCTCAGCTTACATGTCACCTTCTTAAATACACTTTGCTATGTCCAAAGTATCTACCTCACCCAGCCTCCCTTGCTGCCTGTCAGTCTCTATCACATGATCCACTTGTATTTCCTTCACAGTATTTGTCACTAGTTTCAAGTTTCATTTTATTTAGTTGCTTATTTGCTTATTGTCTATCTTCCCCCACCAGCATTTAAATTCCATGAGAACAAGAATAGAATCTGTATTAATCACAGCTGTATCCCTCACAAAAGGCACAGCAATTGTCACACAAATGATGCTCATAAACTTATGACATGAAATATAAAAATACTAGAAGAAAGTGCAGGGAAAAACTCTTGAAGAAATCAGTCTGGGCAAATATTTTATGAGGAGGACCCCCCCAGGCAATTGAAGCAGCTTCAAAAATACACTACTGGGACCTGATCAAACTAAAAAGCTTCTGCACAGCCAAGAACACAGTAAGTAAAGAAAGCAGACAGCCCTCAGAATGGGAGAAGATATTTGCAGGTTATGTCTCCGACAAAGGTTTAATAACCAGAATCCACAGAGAACTCAAAAGTATTAGAAAGAGGGTGGTGCCTGTGGCTCAAGGAGTAGGGCGCCGGTCCCATATGCCAGAGGTGGTGGGTTCAAACCCAGCCCCGGCCAAAAGAAAAAAAAAAAAAAAAGTATTAGAAAGAAAAGAACAAGTGATCCCATCGCAGGCTGGGCAAGGGACTTGAAGAGAAACTTCTCTGAAGAAGACAGGCACATGGCCTACAGACATATGAAAAAATGCTCATCAACTTTAATCATCAGAGAAATGCAAATCAAAACTACTTTGAGATATCATCTAACTCCAGTAAGATTAGCCCATATCACAAAATCCCAAGACTAGAGATGTTGGCATGGATGTGGAGAAAAGGGAACACTTCTACACTGCTGGTGGGAATGCAAATTAATACATTCCTTTCGGAAAGATGTTTGGAGAACACTTAGAGATCTAAAAATAGACCTGCCATTCAATCCTATAATTCCTCTACTAGGTATATACCCAGAAGACCAAAAGTCACATTATAACAAAGATATTTGTACCAGAATGTTTATTGCAGCCCAATTCATAATTGCGAAGTCATGGAAAAAGCCCAAGTGCCCATCGATCCACGAATGGATTAATAAATTGTGGTATATGTACACCATGGAATATTATGCAGCCTTAAAGAAAGATGGAGACTTTACCTCTTTCATGTTTACATGGATGGAGCTGTAAAATATTCTTCTTAGTAAAGTATCTCAAGAATGGAAGAAAAAGTATCCAATGTACTCAGCCCTACTATGGAACTAATTTATGGCTTTCACATGAAAGCTATAACCCAGTTATAACCCAAGAACAGGGGGAAGGGGGAAAGGAAGGGGACGGAGGGGGGAGGATGGGCGGAGGGAGGGTGATTGGTGGGATTACACCTATGGTGCATCTTACGAGGGTACATGTGAAACTTAGTAAATATAGAATATAAATGTCTTGACACAGTAACTAAGAAAATGCCAGGAAAGCTATGTTGACCAGTGTGATGAAGTATGTCAAATGGTCTACAAAACCAGTGTGTGGTGCCCCATGATCACATTAATGTACACAGCTGTGATTTAATAAAAAATAAAAATAAATAAATAAATAAATGATGCTCATAAATATTTCCTGTATGAAATAATACTTTTCCTTCTTTCTAATCTCAATATCTTCACCTATAAATGGGATTGATAATCCTTTCTACTTATAAAGATTATAAAACAAGTGATAAGAAATAAACATGGATCACATAGAAAATACTCAAGACTTTCTAACTTTCATTATCACCCCAAATTATAATTTCTACGCTATTAACATTGGGCACTAAGTGTCTGGCACATAGTAGGTTCTCGCCTAATACTGACTGACAAGTGGATAAGAATTACATCAAAAGGTTCCAGTCACCATGGCTGTTATAAATCCTTAGAACTACTCAAAGAACATACTGCGCAGCCCTTGGGATGCTTTGGACAGATGAATGTTTTCTAAAGCCTTCTCCCTTTTTGACTCTGTGGAGTGTGAGCTTCATTTGCTGTACCACATGCAGCACTGCTAAGCTCCAGCAGATCCGGAAGGCACTGTTCCTCGTGCACGTGCCATTCTGGATTCTTACCATGAATGCGTGTTCCTCAGTACCTGGGGCCACAACTGAGAGCTTTCCCTCTACCCAGGCTAATTACAGGTATAGGGGGCTCAGGTGTAGGGCAGTTTGTCCTATGACCATCTCTTCCCCAGTAGTTTTATCCTTGACACAGATATCTAACAGTCAGCATCAACAGCAGCCTTTGAAAGAGAAGCAGAGGAGAGTTCGTGTAACACATAGGTACCATGCAGGACGGGGAAGGAGAGGGAAGCTGGGAAGCCCCCGAGTCAGCCCAGCCTTTCCCCACTATTCTGAAGGAGCTGATTGTTCAAGGCACTGATATCTTTCTTTCTTTCTTTCTTTTTTTTTATTAAATCATCAAGCAGTAGATCATGTATACATTAATGCATTTATGGGGTACAATGTGCTGATTTCATATACAATTTGGAATGCTTACATCCTACTGGTTAATATATCCTTCACCTCATTTACTGAATTATTGTGTTAAGACATTTATACTCTATACATAATAGATCCGACATGTACCCTTGCAATATGCATCATAGGTGTGATCCCACCATTCACCCTCCCTCCATCTGACCTCCCCCCTGATTTCTCCACCAGAACCTCCTGGTAATGGTAACCCTGCAATTAGTGTTAATTAACAGCCTCAAATGTCTGTAACCATAGGGGCAGCTCTGGTTACCTGGCCAGATGGAATGAATAGCCTAGGGAAAGGGCAAGGTCAGATTAGATAAAACCAAACCATATAACTAAAACCAGCTCTGCTGAAATAACTCTATTGTGTTTTCTCTGTAAGAAGAAAACAAATAGGAAACATGGCAAATAAACAGTCCAATTATTAAATTCTCTTATATTTGAGAGCCAAGAAGACCTCTGAAGCCTGTTTACCTTTGTTCTCGCATGTCGGGCACTATTTGTTTTGCTTTCATGAATAATGAAAATCTGAAATAACACATTACTCTTAATCATGTTTGTGCTACAGAAGGAACATCTCCCTGAAATATAAGCCTTTGATTCTATGATGCTCCCACAAAGCACCACTTCTTGCCAACAGCGGAACAGCTGGATCTTTCCTTATCAAAGACTCATGTGAAGCTTAGGGATTATTTCTTTGCTCTTCCTTCCAATCTCCCTTTGTTTTCCTCCAGCCTCAGGATTTGAGATCTGGATATATAGAGAACAATATATTTCCTCTTGCTCTCCAATCTCACAGCAAAGTGGGGATAATAAGCCATGTCTGTAGAACTGGTGCATGCATATGGACCGATTCCTAAAAACTAGGACAAAGGTACCACAATGGACGTATTATAAGATGCTTCAGAGTAATATCGCCTTGATACTATGTGGTAAGTCACATAAATCTTACAAGCCATATAAATATTCCCTAATCACTCACCCTAATGTATATATTTTTAATAAAGCATTACTTTTGCAATGGTGTTGATTATATAGAGTACTATGGATATATACAATATATGTGTGTATGTATATATACACAAATACATATATAATGCATCAAATTACATCAACATTTTTCGATAGTATTTCATAATCTTCAAACATTGCTTAGTTTATTATGCTACATATACCAACAAATGGTATAATAAAACTCAGAACAGTTTTGTTTTATATAAATTATATGGGAAAGAACCTCTTCCTATTGTTGTAGAATAAATTCTCAGAAACGCAACAGTCTCATTTGTTAGGCAGAGACTCACTGTCTTTCTGCCTCTACTTTAGTCCTTCCTGTCTCCTCTCAGAGGTGCGTCACTACCTTTGGAGATGGGAAAGACACTAGAATCTACCTGTGGAAGTCACAGAAACTGTTAGTGGCAAAATTACCCCAGTGGCAGTGGCTCCTTTGCCACTCACTCTTGTTAATGGCCCTCTTCCAGCTGCACACCTGTTACAGTCTGCCCACCCCACGACACAGCATTTCTTGTTTCAGCCCCGATGCCTCACATCCTTGCTGGTCTTTACTGCTTCTGTCTGGTCACTCAAGATCTTACCTCAAAGATCCCTCCAATGTCAAAAGGCCTTGATATTATTTGAACTTGGTGGTATACCATTTAGAGCATGGACACACACAAGCACATTGCTAGCAATTGTTTTACTTCTTAAGGAAAGTTTCATAAAGCCCTTTTTATTACACCAGACTGTTTGGATTGTCTTCCGGCAACAACTGCTGAGACTGGATTTAAATTGTGATCAAATACACACTGCCTATTCTTTCTTATTTTAGGTCTCCTTAGGAAAACAGAAATAATGATTGTTGGAATGATCTCCCATGAAATCAAGTCATTTTCTAATGACCCCGGCTTGAGATGAAAAAAAAAAACAACCCAAAAAATAATGATAATAAACCCTGCCCATTGTGGTATTACATTTATCAGAATTTATGTTTAACCTAGCAGTTAGTACTTGGTAATTCAAGATTACAGATATATTTTTTAAAATTGCCTAGTTACAAGTTAATTATTTTTATACAAGTCAAACAAATACTTTGGAAGTGAATAATCCCAAGATTAAATCAAGAAAACAACAAATTCTCTAAAACATATAAGGGATCACCGTAAACTGGCTCAATTTCAATGTCAGACCTGCCAAAGCAAGAAGAAACATTAGGACCATTTTGTTTTTCCACTGAATTTGGAAGAATCAAGTCAAGTCAAATGAGCAAATATGTATTGAACACCTGCAATGTGAAAGGAAACATGCTGAACTCTATGAGAGATGTAAAAATAAGGAAGCCAATCTCTGGCCCCAAATCAACTCAAACCTAATGAATTTTTGAATGTTTTTAAAATAATGATCTCTGGAACCACAGTAGTTGTGGTTTAACTTTGGAAAATATGAAATTTCACTGTTATATCACTTTTTATTGTTTATTCCTAATACTCAATATACTTAAATTATAATATATCTGGATTAATTAGATTATCTTTTGGCCATAAAAGTTTTTCCATGTTTATAATTACTTTACACATGGTCATCATACCTATGGGGTGGTAAAAAGATTTCCAGATTCCCATTATGAGCAGTTTTTGAAGATTATCTAATTTCAATGAAGATTATCTAATTTCTGTACTTAACAATATGATGAACTAAACTTTTTAAAAAAGGCTCCTATCCATGAGAAATACACACAAATATATATGTATATATATATATAATATTTCATTTTGAAAGGTATATACCTGAGTTGGTAGGAAAAGGAAAACCTTCAAGGGTCAAAAACAAACCAAGAAGCAGATAAAATCCAGCAAAGTAAGCCAGTCCTAAAGCCTTGGATATCCTGGGGACATTTACTTACACAAAACCCTGGGACTTTGAGTTTTTAAATATAAATGGAAAAAAGTCTTGGGGCTGAACACGCAATATTCACAGAAAGCTAAGACCCTTGTCCTATACAATTCTATAGCCCAATGAAAGTGAGGCTTCTCCACCACGAAGAAAGTTGGTTAGTCATTTTTTCTATCTTGGCCTTGGCTCTAAATTGGGGTGGGTCGGGGAAAGAGACAATAGTTACTATGTCTGACAGAAAAAGAAAAGTTGGGAAAGAATACACTGTGGACTTTGTACTGGGAATATTTTTTTTTAACCTTTATGATAGATATGGGGTCATTATTATATTCTTCATATATCATTGTGTATGCCTCTGATATCTCCAAATCAAAGAAAAAAAACCTGTATTGAATCCAACGTCCCCCCCTTATCTGCAGTTTTGCTTTTTGTGGTTCCAGTTACCCATGGTCAACTGCAATTCAAACATATTAGATGGAAAATTTCAGAAATAAACAATGCAAAAGTTTTAAATTGCAAAAATAGTCCTGAATAATGTGTTGAGATCTCCTGCCATTTTGGCAGGGATAGGAGTCACCCTTTTGTCTAGCATATCATGACAGTACCCACCTATTAGTCATTTTGTGACTATTTCAGTGATCAGATTGACTGTCCCAATATCACAGTCCTTGTTTTCAAGTAACCCTTATTTTTTATAATAATGGCCTCAAAAGTAGTGATGCTGGTATATTGTTATGAGTATTCCATTTTATTTCTGGGTTTTGCCGTTCATCTCTTACTGTGATAAATTAAACTTTATCATAGGTATGCATATATATATAGCAAAAAACATGATATATAGGGAACTATCCATGATTTCAGGTATCTACTGGGGATCTTGGGATGTGTCCCTTGCAGATAAGGGAGTGCTAATGTAAAATAAAAGAAAAAGATTAGTTTCAGATTAAAAGCCATTTAAGGTACAGCTAATTAATGACAGGTAAGATTAGAATTCCAGCCTCTCAACTCCTAATACCATGTTCTTTCTACACCTTTTAAAAGAATGTTTCAATTCAAAAAATCTCTAAAGTTTTATATTTTACGGTGGGATGTGGCTGAGTCCAGTGTCAAGACTAAATTATTTCCAGGAAATCTAGTCTGGGATTTGCAAATACTGTATGAGCTCTTTGGAATAGATCCAAGACAGACCATCCACCTTGAAACAACCTCGAATATAATATTCATCCTGGATCTACATTAGAAAACTTACAAACAAACGGTTCTCTGGTGTTGGAATGGAATTTATCAGCAGATCCATTATGTTTCCTCTGATCATTCAGTTCACACTGACTTTGCTCATTTCTGAATTCTTAAAGTACATATGCATCCTAATCACTTGGATACTTAGTTTCATTCTACATTTCATATGTATGTAGCTAAATTGAGGCTCCAAGCTCCCAAGGAAGCAATTTATTTTGCAATCCTTACATTGCCAAGATAATTTAAAGTAAGAAGGGATATCAGTTTCTGTTCAAAACAGAATATTTTGAACAGAATTTCAAAGTTTATATAACAGTTGAGATAAATGATGCTGTGAAGTGACTTGCCCAAAATCACACAGTGTATCCGTTAGGTGTTAGCAGAAAACAGATAACACAATCCAATTAAGATAATTCAAGGATAGTTTATTTCCAATAGGATCATGTGGATGGGTTGTAGGGAAACCACATATAATATAGAGTCTCAAGTTTAGTAACAGTTGAACTGTTAATAGTTCTAGAGAGCAAAGGACAAGAGTAAGGACTGTTACCAAAAACTGGAAAGAGAGGGCTGTAATGAAGGTGGCTTGAGTGGGACAAGGACCCTCAGCAAAAGAACTCAACCATTCCCACACAAGTTCTAGGAGAGGGTTGAGATAAATAAAAACTTGGACCTCACTTTCCTATACCTACTTGGGGTACTTCCATTGGTCAAACACAATTCTAAGCTTGAGAACAAAGAAGCCCATAATATATCCCATAATAGTTAGTCTTCTGGAGCCACAGACAAAGTGAAAAGGGGTGGAAATATCTAGTGGGAAAAAGAGACAGTATCTAGGACATAAAGTTTTGGCAAGAATAGCAATCTCCTAACTCCAAGGTCACTTTCAACCAGAAAATGACTCTCATACTCATAACTGTCAAAAAATGCCTAAAGAATTGAATTGACTTTAACTGAGTGAAAGCTCCCAAATAATAAGAAGGTCTTCCCTCAATGAATCTCCAACCATAAAAAATAAATAAATAAATAAAAGAAGAAGAAGAAGAAGAAGGTCTAGACACCTAATGTTGGGTCAGGGTCCCTCAAGGGCAGGTGACAGATCATCTCCTACTTGAAGAATTGGGATTAGATCCAAGATCTCTTCTAAGAGGCAGATGGAAAAACAGTGTAATACCCTAGACCAAGTTTGAAATGTTCCAAACAACCAGATTCACTCAGCATCTTTTTTTGTTAAACAGTGACACACCCCAGCATACGGAAGACTGGACACTGTGTGATGTGTAGGATCATAGCCAAAGGCAGATCTGGTCTTGTTTTAAAGAGACATACTGATTTTCAGAATTTGAAAGTTATCTCTACGAAGTATCTTTCGGTGAGAGAAGAGAACTGACAGGCTGAAATGTTCAAGAACCATCATATCCCTTTGCCTAAGCTTAAGTCCCCTGCCCTAGTCAGTCTGAAGTCCAGAACAGAGGAGTTGATTCAAACCTCTTTGTGAGATTGAAGGTGGCTCTCCAGATCCTCGACTGCAGCACAGCCTCGGAGTATAAGAAATTCATCTCTGTTGGAGGTGAAAACCTTACAAACAGAGATAATTAATCCAATATGAACAAAAGATGCTTCCCAGGACTAATCTTCAGCTCGAGAACACTGACATTCATGGACCATGACAAAAACAATGGTGGGGACATTTAAGGTTGATATAGTAGATGTTTCTTCTTTCTTCTTGTTAAATCTATGGCTAACACTAACATACCTCTTATTCCTCTTAGATGTCCCTTGCTGGCCTAATATAATAAATCAAATGAAATAGTATTGAAATACCACTTTGTAAATTATAGGGCTCTCTACATATGGCAATTACTACTACTCATTGGGAACTGTGTAAGGGTCTCACGAAGGAGTGCCCAGGTCTATTATGCAGGATGGCCATTATCCTGGAAGATGGTGCCATTGGTGAAGCCTGCATTACAAACAGGGTTTCCTCACTGCAGTTGGGTAGATAAGGTGGTGGAGTATGTTTTCTCAGGAGCCCCAGCTTGTTTCGAGGTCAGCTTCTTTCTTCCCACCCCAGGAACTAGAAGCCAGAGCAGATGATGACACTTAACTAAATGCCAAGAGAAGATAGCCAGGCATTGTGGCAAGCACCTATAGTCCCAACTACTCTGGAGGCTGAGGCAAGCTGATTGCCTGGGCCCAAGAGTTTGAGGTTGCTGTGAGCTATGACACCATAGGACTCTACACAGGGTGCAGAGCCAAACTCTGTCTCTAAATAAATAAATACTGAGAGAGGATGAGGGGGTGTTTGGTAAAACTGTGGAAAGCACTCCTTTGCCTCTTATTCTAACCCTGCAAAACAAGAAGGTGGAGCCTGTGCCAGAAATCAACAGAACAGGGCCTCTGAGAAATTGATAGAGAACTTCCAAAGAAGAAAAAAATCCTGGAATAGAATAACACATTAATATTAACTACTCTCTGATTAGCGGCTAATTATTGCAAATGAGTTTACCGACCTTTTCCCTGACAATTAGCAAAGTGCTGCCGTCACAGAATGGCTGAGCCACAGCACAGGTCTATGCAGCACAAGTCTGTGATGACAGGACTTTTCCAAGGATCCAGGGATGCATGGGCAAGGCGGCCAAGGAGACTCTGAGAAGGTGACCAGGGTAACTCGTCCACTGTGGGGCTGGCTCTGGCGCATATGTATGTTGATTGGCCAAACCGACTGAGGACAGTTTTTGAAGATTAGAATGTGTGGGCTAAAGAAAAGAAAACACCATCTTGCGTTGTTTCATCTCATTACTTACTAGCAGTATGGAATTATCTATGTCTGAGTTTCAGAATTCAGATGGTATATTTAGGTGTCTGAAATAAAACCCTACCAAATAATCCAACAAGGGTCATTGTCTCTTTATCACTGGGGGGAAAATTGTCCAGAATTTGGGCAATTGGAAATTGCTTGGAATATTCTTTTCAGACTGCAGTATACAGGTCTATGAGTTTAGTGTCCTAGGAGCCAATGCCATGTGCATGGCAAGTATTTCTGGTTTTGATTTTAACTGATATTTGAAGGAAGAAGACATTTTCATTTAAAACATACTCTCACATACACACACATGTTAAGGAGAAAAGGGCGAAATTTGATTTTACTTGCATTTTTAAGGTAAAATAGTAGGCTACCAAGAACTTTTTACCCTTTGGCAAGCTACATAGAATAACATGTAGACCCACACACCCTGGGACCTGGTCTTAGTATACAGCTGTATATACTTGGGTGGTAGAAAATTCTAAAGAACTCTGGAGATGTGCAGACCTATGTGAAAGCACAGGGACAGGAAGTGGAAAGGGCCCTCAAAGTCTTTTACAAACCTAAAAATTGAAGACAAAAAATATGTAACAGTGATGTATGTGTGTGTGTATAATTTTATTTTGGGGGGGTGAAACTTTGCTTCACATGTAACACATGTCTGACAATGTCCTAGCTACTCCACCATACTGAAAGCTGAGCGGTACAAAACTCACCTGCGAGTCTTCTAGTTTATGCACTAACCAGAGGAAGGTTTTCTAAAGTGACAGTAACACGGCTCCTCAGTTCCCTCTCGTCTTCCTGTGACACCACCTCTCCATGCCTTCTATCCCAGACACCAACTGAGCATGCAGTTACCCATACGTTCTTTTTCTAATTGTTTATTATTCCCATGGTGATATCCAATCATTCATCACTTTTTGGAAGAATATGACCCCAAAATATCTCTGATTTACAATGAAATGATCAGCTATTACACTCCAAAAGATTGCATTGTTCATCTGAAAAGTCACCTCATAAATGGAAAGCAATCAGAATCAGTAGAGAGGGCGGGACTGGGCAGCAGGCAATTAAGAGTCCTATGTTCTACCACCTTGGAGGGTGATTGAGGCCACAGCCCTGGATTGGTAGATAGTGGGTTTCACATTATAATATTATTATATTCCTCTTTTCACTCCATAGATTAGAAAAATAAAAGTTGGAAGTTTGGCTCAGACAGGAGTAGATTCAAACCTCTTTAAATCATTTTGAGGAAAAATTCCCTCAAATGGGGTTTTCAGGGAGAAAATAGGAGAATATACCAGTAGTGAGTCCTTTTCCTTCCCAAGTCTGCTCAAGATTTTACAGTCACAGATCTCCCCTGAATCAAAGCTCCCTATCATTAGTGATTCCAAGATTTCAAGATAATAAAAAGGCCTCATAAAAATATCATACAATGCATTCATTATTTAGAATAATTACCTCTCATATTAAAATCAAAATGCTAAGTGAATGTTTCAGAGGTTTCCTAGCATATGATATTTTCTTTCCAATAGAAGACAACGTATCATATGGCAAATTGGGCAAGTCTCCATCCTACCTCCATGTTTTTCCAAAACTCAAACATAGCTGGAGTTTTTGGGGAAACAGTAGAAAGCATTTCTGTTCCATGTTTACCATGAAGGGCTTAAAAAAATACTTAAGCTTGTTCTCCCACAGATCACAAGGCAAAATCTTATTTCTTAGAATGATATAATCCTATTTTCCATGGAATCATTCCACATCAACAGCCATGCTGGAGAGAACAATGTGAATTCTATAATTAGACTGCCCAGTTTCACTACTTCTTATGTGAAAACAGGTCAAATTACTTCATCTTTTTGTGCCTGAGTTTCTTTAGCTGTGAAGTGGGGACAGACCATCAATCAACCTCACTCAATAAGCTGTTGTGAGAATTAAATGAAATAATACCTGGCAAGACTTAGCATAGTGTTTCAGTGGCAAATAATTAATTAGTGCCACTATAATTGTTGTTAGAAAATTATTTCTCCGAGCATTTACATAAACACCTTTAGTAGCTAAATAATTACACATTAGAGGCACATAGTATTTCTTTTTTCTCTTTCCCACAATTACTTATCTCTTTTTATTTTTTAATTATTATGTGCCAAAGGTGTTTTTGTTGTGCTAATATACCTCAAATCTTCTCAAAAAGTATATGGTGTATAAATTATAAATAGAAACAAAGACCATGATTGCACTGATACCAAGTATCTCATCTATGAGTTTTTAAATGAACTACTTTATATACGTAATTCCCACCCATAGAATAAGAAAGAACCTCAGGACCTAGAAAGAATATAATAAAAGGGAATAGAAAAGAACTCGCATGTGTTGCTAAATTGGGCTTATTGAAATGAATCTATTATGTCCGTTTGATTCTTCCTCAGCCCAGACAGACACATCTTTAAGAGTCACGTGACTAGCACTGAAACCCTGGTGCAAGCTAGGCACAAAACCAATGACGTACTGGCACAAATTCAGTATTCCTTATCCCTTAAATAAACAGCCGACTTCAGAGGGTACATGGAACAAGATTATGATAATCACATTTCTTTTAGAAATGTACAGGGTAACAAGAAAAAAAATGCACAGAAGTTAAAGAGTGAGTGGCGTGCACTTCCAAACCCTCTTCCCTTCTAGTCAGGAAACAGGCTACATTTTCAGACGGGGCTTCTGCCCAAACTGCCCGGCTTAGCAATCTAATTCCTTCTGCTTTTTCATGGCAAGTGGCACCTCCAATGCTTGGGGAGCAAATTTATCTTTGCACAGCAGGATAATTGCAGACAATATGCCAGGACATGGAACACAGATACAAAATGATATTATTTCATAGTTCTTAGTCTTTCCCTTATCCTCTAATTTGGTCACATCACCTCTGCATTGTCAAGCTCTTGGCTATTGTCACTATGCTAACTCTTGCAGACAATTTCTCTCTGCAATCATATGGCCAAATAACTCTAACATCTGAAGCTGCAGATAATGAAATCCTACTATCCATTAAGATGCGGGGAGACATTCCCTCTGTGTTCTCTCTGTTTGTTCAGGGGAATTTTTTCTACAGTGTGGCCCCTGCAGTCCTTCTACTCTCCCAAGGTGAAAAGAATATCCTTCCAGGAACAGTATCTGATCTCTAAAGCCCTAAAAAAGTTGTTTTCTGGTAACATAAAAATGGCAAAATATGCTTAATATCAGGACTGTAAACAATAAGCCACAATGTATCTATTAAATTTTCCCTCCCCACTTACATTTCTGTTTTATAAAATTTATTGTCAATCCCACATTGCCTAGTCCGTAATTCTTTTTTAATTGTGCTCTCACCTTATCTCTCTAATTAAAACATAAGGAATTTGAGGACAGGTAGGGTCCATGACTTTTATTTCTCATAATAAAAAGAATGATAGTGTTAGATGTTTAGTAGACCCTCAGAAAATACTACTTGGTAGACACTAGATGAATGGAAAGCTTCAATATATGTACATTCTAATTTCAGGTGATTTAAAAGAATATTCAGACTCAAGTCAGTGCAGGTGTCATAAAGAACTGTTTATAGTTGGCAAAGTAAGCACCTTTTTCTAGGATCAATTCCAAAGTGGTCAGACCTTGTACAATCACAGCTCTGATGGCCATTCCAGAAAAAGAGTTACAGAATTACTTTGAAGAATGGACTAGGTGCTGGCATTAGCATATAGCTTCCCAAGGGGAGTACTTTGAAAGTGACCATAGTGATAGTCAGCAATGAGGTATATAGCATGTTTTTCAGAATAAGTTTCCAAACTTAATTATCTGACATCAAATATTTCTAATGCATAAAAGGGTATCAACCTTTAAGAGTTACTTATACATGTAGTCTTCCTAATACAATTACTGTGTTTTTATCCTTATTCTGTATCTTTATAGACCATAGAAAGTACATGTTATTGTTAGAGACTTTTGGAATTTTTCTGAATGATTACTCACCAACCATCCAATTAATCAGCTTGATCTTTACTACAAATAACTTCCCTTATCCCTGACTCTTCTTTTACTTGCACCTTCATTAGTTTATCAATCCCAGAAAAAGCTTCAAAATATGACTGAAATCTCCTCAAGGAGCACGCTGTGGAGGGAAGAGTGTGTACTTAGCAGCAATATGAACCAGGGTTTAATCCTAGCCTTGCCTGTTACTGGTCTTAGTGGGAAATGTATCAACCACTGTCTGTCTCACCCTTCCTTTTTCTTGGTCAAAATCGCCTGAACTAATCTTGGACTTTCACTCTTTCATAAGAATTTTATTATAAATTAGACATCTATTGAAAATTTAGTGAAAGTTGTATTAGGATAGAATAATTTGGGGATAATTTACATCCTATGACACTGATTTTTCCCCACCTTCCATCATCATACTTCTCTTCATTTCCTCAAGTCTTCTTTTAAAGACCTTCAGTATGCTTACCTATTAGAGCACTTATGACCCTTATGTTAGACTTATTTTCAGGTATCTTTTAACTTGGTTTGTTATGAAAATGGCATTTCTTTCCAAAATGCATTTTTTTTATTTTATTTTTGTTTGTTTTTCAATACTATGCTAGCTGGTCCTCCAGCCAAGGGTTGGATAGTGATGAAAGTGAGCATCTTTTCCTCGATTCTAATTATAAAGTGTGACTCATTGTAAAATAAAATACTTCATTTAGGTATTTGGATAATACACTGTATAAGATTAAGGACTCTCCTAATTTCTTTCTTAATTTGATAAAAAGCGTGAATCCTTAAAAATTATGAATGGGTGTTGAATTTTATAAAATGTCTTACTTATATTTGTGAGATGATCTTTTTTTCCCTTTTTAAATCTGTTAATGTGGTAAATAACAGCAGATTTTCTGATTTTAAAATACTTTCTTGGCAGAAGCCCTATCTGACTTTGATTATTTTATTTTTTTCCTTCTTCTCTCAAAGCAGTTTATATGAAATTGAAGTTCTATATTCTTTGTAGTTTGGCAGACCATGCTTGGAACACACCCTGGTATAAATGTTGTGTTTGTTAGTTGTGATGAACATTTGTTTTTTATGCTCAATCATTGAAGGCCTTTTGGATTTTTATTTCTAAAGGAGTCATTTTCAGTAAATTCTATTTTTATAAACATTTATTTTACAAATGTATTGGCATTGTATTTCATTGGCATGAAATCCTCATAAAATTCTACTGCTCCAATAATTATGTCCTTCTCTTCATTTCTAAAAGTATTCACTGTTATATTCTCTTTTTCCTTAGTCAATTCATCTACAGATGAGTCTAATTTATTAGGAGAAATAGATTTCGAGTTTGCTGACTTCATGTTTTCTAGTTAGTATTTAATCAGCTTCTGCTCTTATCATTACTTTCTCTCCTTTATTTGGTTTTCGTTTTTTCCACCTTTATTGAGGTATTATTAACCAAAAAAAGTATATATTTGAGATACACAACTTGACATTTTGATATATGTGTACGCCATGAAATAATCTCTACAATCTAATTAATTTATCCATCATGTCACACAGTTACTGTTATCTTTTTTGTTTTCTTTTTGTTTTTTTATAATAAAAACATGATCAACCCTGTAAGCAAATTTCAAGTACACAATACACTAATGATAACTATAGTCACATTAGATCTCCAGAACTTATTCATCTTGCAAAACTCAAACTTTGCAGCCTTTGACCAACATCTCTCCATTTCACTTCCCCCAACCCCCAGCAATTACTCATTAGAGCCAGAATATGGGTCTGATTTCTTTTTATTTTTCTAACTTTTTGGGTTAGATGAATATTTTATTACTTCATTTTTTTATTTTCTAATACATGCACAAAAGTCTGTGAATTTCACCTAAGAACCACTTAGCTTCATTACATACATTGTATTTCCTAATGTTACTGTCTATTACTTTTTCTTGGATGTGGGAAATTTTAATTTGTAATTAAATTATTTTTCTATGTTTTTATTTTTTTTTACATTGCAAATATGGAATTCTTTTCTGTGATACCTATCACCTGTTTTTTGTTGAGTCTTGCTATGTGAAATAACATGCAAAGAATACTTAAATATAATCCAAGTGTGCTTGGGAAGAATGATTGTCTTTTGCCCTTTAATTTGAGAGAGTTTGATTCTACATTTTGAATATCTAACTTATTTATTGTCTTGTCAAATCATGCATACCCACTAATTTTCTAACTGCCTGATGTAGCACACAATGAGAATAATACTAGAAATATTCCTCAACTAAAATTGTGAATTTAGTTACTGAAATGCAATAAGCTTTAGTTTTATGTATTTGGAGGCTATTTTAGTAGCTGTATGTAGTTTTGTGCTTAGAGATTTTTGATACAATTTTCTTTTAATCTTTGTATTATAATCATCTTTTTCTCATGATAGTGCTTTTTGCTTTATAGTCCAATTAGGGTGAAATTGATAGTCACATCAAATTTCCTTTTTTAGTATTTACTTAGTACTCTTTTTATCCTTTTACTTTCAACTTTTGTGTGTCCTTATGTTTCAGGTATGTAAGATTCTAAAAGTGTAAAGATTCACTTTACATTCAGAATCTCATGTAAAGATTCTAAAAGTGAATCTGTCTCTGGTCTTTTTTTTTTTTTTGTAAATAGAATAGTTCTAGATTCAGAGAGAAAATTGGCATAAGATATAAAGATTCCCCATGTACATAATGCCCCCATTCATGCATACCCTCTCTCATTATCCACATCCCCCACCAGAGTGGTACATTTGTTACAATTGATGAACCTACATGGACACATCATAGTTTACTTCAGGGTTTTCTCTTTGTGTTGTACATTCCAGGGGTTTGCATAAATACATAATGGCATTTATCTACCTTTTAGTATTGTACAGAGTAGTTTCCCTTCTCTACAAATCCTCTGGGCTCCACCTAGTCATCCCCTCCTCCCTGCAATCCCTGGTGACCCCTGATGTTTGTACTGTTTCTACAATTTTGCCCTGTCCAGTATGTCACTTAGCTGGAATCATGTAGTACATACCCTTTCCAAACTGGTTTCTTTTACTGAGCAATATGCTTCTAAGTTCCTCTATGTCTTTTCATAGCTTGATAGATTATTTCTATGCACTGAATCATATTCCATTGTCTGAATGTGTCACAATTTATCTGTTCACCTAGGGAAGGACATCTTGGTTCCTCTCGAGTTCGGGTAACTGTGAACAAAGCTGCTATAAACATATATGTGTAGGTGTTTGTGTAGACAAAAGTTTTTCAATACTTTTAGGTAAATACCAAGGAGCATGAATGTTGGAACATGTAATATGTTTAGTTTTGTAAACTAAAAACTGCCAAACTTTCCTCCACAGTAGCTGTACTATTTTACATTCCCACCAGCAAGCAGTGAATAAAAATTCCAGTTGCTCCACATCCTCACCAGCACTTGGTATCATCAGTGTTCTGGATTTAAAACATTAACATAGGTATATAGCGATATCTCACTGTTGTTTTAATTTACATTTTCCTAATGGCATATAATATAGAGCAGCTTTTCATATGCTTTTTTGACATTTGTACATCTTTGGTAAGCTGTATGTTGTCTTTGGCCCATTTTTAATAAGCTGTTCCTTAATTATCTTTTAATTTGTTTATATTAATTGTATCAGCGAATTTGGATTTATTCTTACTGTTACATTTATGCCTTCCAACTGTCATATGTTTTCTTTTATTATGTTTATTCTCCTCTTTTCTTTATACTGGTTCAGATGTTATACATTTTATTTACATTTTATTCTTTAGCCTTCAAATTTTTACAAATACATTGAGTTTGGCAGTCTTACATTAATGTTTCTACTCTTTTCTTTAAAAAAAATGATAGTAGAAAATGGATTATCCTTTTCCACCTCGCATGTTATTATTGGTTAAAATTTTAGTTCTACTTTGCTTTTAATTCTCTATCAAGATGAACTGTCAAGTATTACAGTTCATGTCTATTTAAGTTACGTACATGTTTATTAATTTCTTTGCTTATCATTGTTCCTTGCATCTCATTCCTCTTCAACATTTTCTTCATGTTTAAGGTAGTTTTTTTGATGAGGGTCTTAGAGTGATCACTTCTCTCACTTTTACTTTTCTGAAAATATCCTTATTTTGTGCTCAGTGAATAATAGTTTTTCTAAGTAGACAATTCTAGAATGACTAGTACTGATTTCAGTACTTTAAAGGTAGCAATCTTTCATGGTCACTAATGATTTTGAGAGTTCTACTCATTGATTCTATTCTTTGTAAACTGTCAATCTTTTCTCTCTTATTGCTATTAAGACTTTTCTCTTTGTCTTGTTTTGAAATTACACTGTTTCCATGCAGATTTATTTTTTGTTTTCCTTCTCAGAACCCATGGGATTTATTCAATATGATAATTCATGTTGCTGATCAAATCTGAAAAACTCTGAGCTAGGATCTTTTTGAATATTGCCCATTCCTTATTTTCTCTTTTTGGAAATCCTATCAGCTTCATTATGAGTTTCCTGATTCTGTCCTCCCTAACTTTTAGCCTCTTTTGAGTATATCCAGCCCTTTTCCTCGGTGTTGGAGTCTGGTTAATTTTCTCAGCTGTGTTTTCTGCATCATTAGACTTCTTCATCTGTGTCTAATATACTAATTACCCAGTCTACTATGCTTTAAATTCAGTGAAGAATACTTTTATATGTAGAAGTTTTATTTTTTTACATTTTTTATATTTTTCTAATTCTTTCAAGCAAAGCTTTACTCATTCCTTTTGTCTTCTGAACATTATTTTGATCTTTTTAATAATTTTATATATGTGTAAGTGAATTCGTCCTTCACATGATTTGCCTATTACTGAAATTTTGTGGTTGCTAATTCTCCAGCCAGACTTATAAATGTCTGCTGCCTTGTATTCATGAAAGGTCATTTCCACATAGATTTTAGAAATTGTATTGGATGGTCATTTTAGGCAAGTAAAAATCTTGACTCCTTTCCTAAGGGAGTCTGGGTTGTTGAAGTGTCGCTCCCAGTTTAGCCTTTTCTTCTTTCATTCAGTCTACAAGTATCATTTACACGGAACAACTTTTATGTTAATCTCTCAGCCTAGAGTTGAGAGATTAACTTAGAAAGGATAACTTTGGCCCCAACATCATTGAAGGTATGTGAAAAATAATTTTTTTTAGTTTATTCAAGACCAGAATGGAAACAAACATCTTGCATTTCTCCCAACCAGGTGGTAAATACATCTAGTCTTTCTGTTCTTAGAGTAGCTCCTTTCAAGGTTCCCAACTCTAGTCAAGGACATCAGTTCCCATTTCCTGCCTTTTACTGGGACTTTCTTGAGTAACTCAACTTGCGCTGTATCCTCCTGGGAAGAGATTAAAATCTAAGCTGTATCTCTCTCTCCACACCATACCCCAATCCCTTCTGACTTAAATGGAAGGCAATTACTGTGGCTTTCGGATCCTTTTCTTACTCTGGCACACAGGAATTTTTATTTCTTTATTATAACTGCAGGCATAATACAGATATGTATTAAAAATGTCATTACAGGCCAGCTGCAGTTAATCATGCCTGTTATTTCAGCACTCTTGGGAAGCCAAGGTGGGAAGATACCTTGAAACCAGGAGTTTGAACCAGCTTTACCAATATATAAGACCCTGTCTCTATAAAAAAATTTAAATTAGCTAGGCATGGTGGTTCATGCCTAGTCTCAGTTACTTGGGTGGCTGAGGCAAGAGGATCTCTTGAAACCAGGAGTTTGAGGTTGCTGTGAGATACACTCAAACCACTACACTCCAATCTGGGCAATAGACGTACTACCCTGTTTCCCCGAAAATAAGACAGTGTCTTATATTAAGGTTTGCTTCCAAAGATGCGCTAGGTCTTATTTTCAGGGGACGTCTTATCTTTCCTGTAAGTAAGTCTTATTTTCGGGAAAACAGGGTATCTCTGAAAAAGAAAGTTATTATATTTCAACAATCTTCCTAGGTATTTATTATGTCCTGAATTTTGTTCTCCCAAAATTTATATTTTGAAGCCATAACCCCAAGTACCTCAGAGTGTGACTGTATTTAGAGATAGAGCTTTTAAAGTGTTGATTTAGTTAAAAATGTGACCCTGTACACTGCAGCTCAATTCATAATTGCCAAGATGCGGAAGCAATCAAAGTACCCATCAACTCATAAATGGGTTAACAAACTGTGGTACATATATACCGTGGAGTTCTCTTCAGCCATAAAAAAGGATGGAGGCCTTACATCTTTTGTATTTCTCTGGATGGAGTTGAAACACATTCTTTTTTAAAATTAATTAATCAATTATTTTATTGAGACAGAGTCTCACTATGTCACCCTCGGTAGAGTGCTGTGGCATCACAGCTCACAGCAACCTCAAACTCTTTGGCTTTAGTGATTCTCTTGCCTCAGCCTCCCAAGTAGCTGGGACTACAGGCACCCAGCACAATGTCTGGCTATTTTTTTGTTGTAGTTGTCATTGTTGTTTAGTAGGCCTGGGCTGAGTTCAAACCCACCGGCCCTTGTGTATGTGGCCAGCACCCTAACTGCTGAACTATGGGCACCGAGATGTGAAACACATTCTTATTAGTAAAGCACTTTAAGAATGGAAAAGCAAGAATCCAATGTACTCAGTACTAATATGAAACCAATATATAAACAACTACATGCTTACACGAAAGAAAAACATAAGTATATTTAAGTGAGGGAGAGGGGAGAGGAGGGCAAAAGGAAAGGGAGGAGGGAGGGTGACTGGCAAGTTCTCACCTAATGTGCACAATGTGAGAGTGTTCAGCACACCCTCTGGGTGAAGAGCTCAACTGCAACTTGAACTTTATCTTAGAAACAAAAGCAATGTAACCTAAACATTTGTACCCTCACGTCATTATGAAATTTTTAAAAAATGAGTACTTTAGGTTAGGTGCTACTCCTATCTGACTGGTGTTATTATGAGAAGAGGCAATTTGGACACACAAAAAAGAGACAACAGGAATGCCCATGCACAGAGGAAATACCACCTGAAGACACAGCAAGAAGACCTGCAAACCAAGAAGTCTCAGAAGGAACCAAAATGGCCACCACTTTCATCTTGGAATTCTAGCCTCCAGAACTGTGGGTAAATACGTTTATGTTTATCAAGTCACTCATTTGATGGCATTTTCTTATGGCCGCCCTAGCAAAGTGATATAGTATTTTAGGCTAGGAATCTCTAACTAGGTCTAGCTTTATATTTTTCAAATGTTTCAGTTTTTTAAATCAATCCCTTTATCCTCCCTATTTGTAACACATAACATTTTGTGTATTGTTATACACAAAGACAGTGTTTTATAGAAGCTTCCTGCACTATTAAAAAAAAAACTGATGCTGAGGAAAAGTGGTTAAAAAAACAGCTTTCACGGTAAGATAAATGGGATGCGGCAAAAACAACTGCCACTTTTATCTATGAAGTATTTCAAAGACTCTCTGAGTTCAGACTATTTCCAGATACGAGAACAGGCAGACTTCAGACTGACTCGGAAGACCTGTAGAGAAAGCACCTACCTTGGAGAAGCGCCGAGTTATTCCAGCTTTCTAGTATGTCTCTCAATGTCTACACTGCTTAGTCTGAAGCCCGAACTCTGGGAGCACTTAACTCTCAAAGGAAAGATTACTCATCCTATCACAGTAAGCATTTTGGCAATCGTCCAGAGAAAAAAGAGATATTACCTACTGAAAACTTAAACCACTCAGAAAAATCACTGGCCCTGTAGTCCGTTTTCTACCAGGGTTTGCTTAGGAAAGACCAATTCATTTTCCAACAATGTCAGGAATGAATGAGACCAAAAACTAAATGGAACAGAACAAAGACAACACTGCTACTGTGTGAGGAAGGGAAGGACATATGTAGTCTGTGGAGATGGTCTAGCATGAGGACAAGGAGGTGGGTGCAGTGAAAAAAAAGTGGTCGGGTAGATGCGTCGGAGAAGTTATAGTTGTAAGTCAGGTTGACTGTTCTTATTCGGTGCCAATTAATTATGAATATTATGTTTTAAAAAATATTCAGCTTCACATCAAACTTCATGCCTCTGAAAAGGCTGATTTATGTGTCAGAGGAAATCAAATGCCAAAGACAGGAGCTAATGCCAAATTGCCACCTTATCTCCCAATGACCTAAAACCAAAGGGCAAATTCTAGTCTCTGACTGAGTTTGAATCTCAGCTTTACCATTTGCTAGCTTTGCAACCTGGAACAAACTGCTTAACCTGCTTGTACCTTAGTTGTCTCATTTATATCATCAGAATAATAGCACTTATCTTACAGGGTTGCTAGACAATGAGTTATATTTGTAAAAGAAACTTTAATAGTTCCTAGCATATAGCAAATGCTCTATAACTTTTTAAATAAATGAAACAACATACATTTCATTAATTTGTTTTCCGTGAGAGGGAAATTAACCCAAAAAAAGTTTTCTGAGTTAAAGTTTCAATGTGGAAACAGTACCAATTTCATTTACTGAAAATAGTTGTAGCTTAAAGCAGCAAAAATTCTCACATTTTCTTCTGAGATGAGGGCCTTATGAGGCAGGAATATTTGGGAATGATATAAAGTCCTTCATGAGTATGTTTGGGGTTTCCCTTGCCTCTATGCTTGGGCCTTCACCTATCTAGAATTAACTTCAAGAGCCTGAAGAAATCTCTGACACTGCTTACTGAGGGCTGAGGGAATTCCTCACCTATTTTTTAGTGTTTTTCCCTAGTTTCTCTCCTGGACACTTTCAAGGGGGTCAGAGTAGTACTTGGGGCTGACACAATTTGAGGACATCAATTATCCAAAAGCTTTTGGGGGGAAATAAAGTATTTAAATCATTAAAATTTCCTTAAGAAGTCATTGGCAGGGTGGCGCCTGTGGCTCAAAGGAGTAGGGCGCCAGGCCCATATACTGGAGGTGGTGGGTTCAAACCCAGCCCCCGCCAAAAACTGCACAAAAAAAAAAAAAAAAGAAAAAAGAAAAAGTCATTGGCAATTATCAAACTAATAGAAAAGATACAATAATAAAAGGCAATTTGGCCCCACCAAAGCACTTCCATCTGCTGCTTATCCAAACTGGTTCTAGGAACTGTTTTTTCCCAGCTTTGGGTGACTGACTTGTTGCCCTCTAATGGGTATTTGGCCAAACTGTATTTTCTTTCTTTTTGTTTTTATTAAATCATAACTGTGTACATTAATGTGATCATGGAGCACCATACACTAGTTTCAAAGACCGTTTGACGCATTTTCATCACCCTGGTTAACATAGCCTTCCTGGCATTTTCTTAGTTATTGTGCTAAGACATTTACATTCCACATTATAAGATGCACCACAGGTGTAATCCCACCAATCCCCTTTCCTCTGCCCCCTCCCTGCTCCCTCCCCTCCCTTTCCCCTGGAATTTTCTACTGAGGAGCTCATTATGTAAGAGTCACATAGCAGATGCCACAAAATATCAGAGTTAGAGAAAATCCTCTAAATTCTCTGGCTGAAATCATCAATTTATGTCTACACAGGGATTTCATCTCTGACAATACCCAGAATTGTAAGAATTAAATTTAGGAATATTAAAGTTTTGGTTAATTTGAAAATGGTTATAGATAAATTGCTGGCTTATTCTCTGGGTTGAACAGAAATAAAAAATAGACTTTTGTGCACATTTCTCTGTGTACACATTAGAGGCTGTGCTAAGAGTTTACAAAGGTAAAAGGCACACTAAGGTACACAATTCTTTATATTTAGACTTACAAATTCTTACATATTACTTAGTGGTAATTTTCATATTAGGTTACAGATTTATTCATAGAACAATCACTTTCATGATGAATTTATCCCCAGTTTTCATGCCAAAGTAGATGATTTGATAGAGAGCTTCCAGCAATTATACAACATGAATCAGGAAGGAAAATATTCAACAGATACTACATTAAATAGCTGGTTGTCTGTATTTCACCTTTTTGTTCTTCACTCAAAAGGAAAACTAGCAGAACAAAATCCAATTACCTGTTTTATTTTATTGTTTTCAGAATAAATGTGGGGTATTTTACATTAAAACCCTCAGAGGGAGATCTCATTGACCTAGCTGTCCTGCTGAGCCATTACTCATAAATCTCTAATAAAGACAAGCTTTTTAAGAGTGAGAGCAATAATTTTAGAATTCAAATGAAATTTCATTTTTGGAAATTTGGTCAAGTGAATGGTGTTGTGATTACCTTTGATTTCAAGTCATTCTCCTACAACTCATCCATAACAGGTGCTAGGCTCGCGAGGTTTGTTGTACACAGACAAGCCCAGGGCAATGTCCCAGCCTGTGTGGGACATTGATCAAAGGGGCCAAGAAGGAGAAGCTGGTCAGGGTGAGTGGAGAGTGGAAGAGATAGAAGATCAAGGGGAGGTGAGAAGTCCTCTGTCTGGGACCTTCTTCCAGCTACCCAGTGTCCACTCATGAGGGATCCAACTTCCTTGGTTTCCTGCCTTTGGATGCAAAGAAATTGTTTACTTATGCTTTAAAATCCAGGACAAATTAAGACTTTTAGAGATCTCAGAGCTGGAATGATATTACAGGCCTCCCTCTCCCTGATATATAATTCTAAATAAAAATAAGTTCAATGCCTAAATTGCTATTCTCACACTGGTGATAAAAGTAGAGGAATTTCTTTGTAATTGTTCCGATTGTGATATTTAGATTATTTTATCAAAGCTAAAAAATTCATTTCTTTGGCTATCACTGTTTTCTGGTGTCCAGCTTGGGTTTATTCAAAAGATAAAGGAAAGTAAGAAGGGAATGAGAAGGTAGAGAAGGAAAGGGAAGGAGAAGGAAAAGATGTCCTAAATTGAAGTTGTGAATTCCTTATTTATTTGATAGTCTTAAAATTTTCACTGATAAACTGTGTCATTTTTTTCAATGCCTGTTCCCCTGAAAGTCACTTTAAAATCCACAAAAGCAAATTATGTAACCAAAATATGTGAACCCCTATAATATTGTGAAATTTAAAACAATTAAAAAGAACTAGGGAGAGGGGAGGAGGGAGGGACATGAGGAGTTACGATGTATGTCACACCTCTTAAGGGTAGGACTTTACCTAACAAATGTAAACAGTGTAACCTAATTCTTTGTGTGTGTGTGTGTGTGTGTGTGGTTTTTGGCCGGGGCTGGGTTTGAACCCACCACCTCTAGCGTACGGGGCCAGCGCCCTCCTCCTTTGAGCCACAGCCACCGTCCCTAACCTAATTCTTTGTACCTTCATTGACCTAAAACAATTAAAAAGAAAAATGAAAGGCAGATCAAGGGAACATTTTTTTCTTTCTGTCCTTCCACCCTCTAAGAACACAGCAATAAGCTGCCATCTGTAAGATACAGGCCCAAACCAGACACTGAATCTGCTGGTCCCTTGATCTTACACTTTAGAGTCTCCAGAACTGTCTGAAATAAATTTCTGTTGCTTAAACTGGATAATTTATAAAGTATTTTATTATAGTAGGAGAAGTGGGCTAAGAAACACACCCAATTAGAAACAAATAGCTTTGAAAACCTCATTTGAAATAAGAAATTTAGTGAAATTGAATTATTGGCCTGGTAACATAGACAGACCATGATCTCATGTTAACAAATGTTTTTATGCCTATAATTATTAGAGGCTTATAAATTTCTGACATTTCTTACATCATCCCTCATATTGCAAATTCCTCCATAGTTTTAAGTGCTCTTTCAGGACAATGAATACAAATGATACACACACACACACAAAGAAGTCATTTTAAATAGTCTTTTCCAAAGTGCAACCTGCCAAAGAAAAGCAAGTAAAAGGAGCCAAATTCCAAGAAAGAAGGCACCATGTCTGTGATGCCTGGCACCCAGCAGAACCTGCCAGATATTTGCTGAGTAAATAAATGCGAGCAAGAAAATTTTGTTTATTTTGATACTATCATGCAACAGAAGGAAAGAAAAATTGTAGTCAACTGGTTGTTTTGCCTCAAATAAAGAGTCATTCTCCACTGATTTTCTTGAAATTTTTGTCAAACTGATCTATGTACTGGTTCAATAGACTAATGTATCTTTTCTTTTTCTCTGAAAGGACAAAAAGGGCTGCCCACTCTGTCCCCATCTCCCTCTGTCTTGTCTGTTGTCTTCTTTTGGCCCAGAACCATTTTCTTATGTCACAAGGAACTTGACCTTAATTTCAAGGTCTGGGAGGAGCAAGTTGGTGCTGATGACGAGGTTGAATGCTGCATACCTGCAGCCCGATTCGCTCAGCTTTACAGAGAGAGGCCAGCTCTCTCCACAACATGATAGAGCCGCTCAGAGGTAACTGGCAGGGCAGTAACCACCTTCCCTGCCTTTGTGGCCACTTATCTGCTGAAGTCAGACCGGGACAAATCTACTACCAACGAAGTAACCTTGGGCAAATAAATCTTCACTTTCCTGAGCCTCAGAGCCCACGCTAGGTGAAAACAATCATACCAGCGTCCTCCCCTGTTTGAGTATTGATTATATGATAATAAATCCCTAATGCTTATAACCTGGAATGTAGTCAGTATTCATTAAGTGAAATTTTCTCTTTCCCCTTTGTTCTTTTTTTCCTACCCATTAGGTACCTAAGTAGTGCCGAAGAAAAAGCCAGAAAAAAAAAAATGACATTGACTCCCCCCAAACCTCCCTATAATAAATCATTGACAAAACATCCCCTTCCACTATCTTGAGATGGAAGCAACCAGATTAATTTCTCAGTAACCTCTGAGAGCAATTTTATAGATTTTTCCATGTTTGCTCAGACACAGTAGAAATGAGACCTGAGCTCTTGGTGCTGAATTGTTTCTTCTATTACTGATTTACAAAATGACAGTAGAAATCAGGAAATAAAATGCTCATCCTAAGAATGATTAAAGTGACATGAATACAGGCTTGCTCATCCCAGTTGATCTAATCAGCGCCCTCACAGGAGGGACAGAAAATTGCTGCAAAAACAAGTCATACATTAAAACCTCATAAATCAATTCTTTAAATGCAGAGAAACAAAAACATAAAATGACTCCTCTCCCTTGAGGTGGCAGAATTTTTTGATCCTCTTCTCATTTCTTTCCATCAACAGCCTAGGGATGGGAAGGGGAAAAGCATGGGTCACTTGTGCAGCCGAGATGTGATCTGATCTGATGGGAGCCAGTAGTCTGGAGCATTTCAGCAAGGATGGTGCAGGCATTGCAAACACGCCCAGCAGCAGCACTAGAGCCATTCATTCCTAATTTCTGCACAGGGGAACAGCAGGAAATGCTTTCTCAACAACCAACAATGATCCTGGGGGCTATTTGCCAAAAACTTTGAACACTTGTAGTTCTATAAACCTTTGCTTACTTTTGTTTGCCCTGGAGGCTGCTACTCCAGTTGCTCTATTACAAAACACCCCAGGTTTAACTTGTGTGTGTGATCTGGGGCAAGGCATTTCCCCTCTCATTCATTTATTAATTCATTTAAATAATAAATATTCATGCAGTACCTTCGATGTGCAAGATACTATCCTAGGTGCTGGGGACGTGATGGTGAGGAAAGCAGACCTGCTTTCTCTCCTTATTGGATAAAGAAGGAGAAAGGCCTTGATGATGTACAACTGCAACCGGGAGAGAGGCTAATAACAGAAGGATTTGACCTAGTTACGGAGATCAGGGAGCCCAGCTTGGTAGCCAGATGGCAGCCTGGATTTTATTTTGTATTCCTTCCCTCCACTGTGTACCTTTATGCACAATGCTATAGAGATCCAGCATCCAACCTGTGACATGAAATCTTGTATAAGCAGAATAAGAACACAACTAGTGGTACTATTTCAATGATGTCAAGAGTATGCTTTACCCAGAAGGAAACTTGGACTAGGTGGTAAAAGATGGAAAGAATTTTGAAGGATGGAGCTAATATGTGAAAAAAGGGTGGGATGGGGGCAAGCATTGTGTAGAAGAGCAGGGGACAGATTAATAAGACCTGGACAAAAGTGAGTCAGATGAGAGTAGGGGCTGGAGGCATCGTCTTCAGAGGGCTCCCATGTTTCTGCCTGGAGCTGGCATCAGCATGAATCGTGGAGGACCAGGCAAAAGAAGGCAGGACTAGAACTGATGGACAGGAAAGAAAATGAGTCTATTTTCCCTTCAATTTTAATGCTAGTACCCACTTAAAATTTTTTTTCAATAGCATAAAATGTATACGAAGAAAATTAAAAAGTATATATCATACTGCCATTCAAAGAAATTATCTTTTGGTACTTTGGATTTTAGCTATTTTTTTTTTTTGTTATCCACATGTACAGACAAAGGCACATAAGATTTCAATGGGTATTATACTGATAATTTTATCAGTGTATTATCACTGATATTAATGATGTGTATTTATCACTTTTTTGATATGCACTGGGTATTTCTCCAATTCCATAAGTATTCAATTCTGTCATCATTTTTATGAAGACGATGAAGGCCACTGCGAGTGTACCATGATATATATAACTAATACCAAGCTATATATAAGTTTCTATGTTTTGGCTATTATAAGTAATCTTCTGATAAGCATCCTCTGGGAAACCAAATACGTAAAAAATATCAACCTGCCTGTGAAACCCATTACTTTTTGTTTTTATCTGATGGTTGTGGCTCATCGGGTACCACTCACATGCACACTTGTCAGCTGTGGCATGCAAGCAGAAGGCTGTAGTGGGAAAAGCACTGCTATAGATGGTAAAGATTTTGAGTTTGACTCTTAGCTCTTGACCTGAGCAATCTTAGAAAAGATTGGCCTCCCTAACTCTGAAAATCTTCATATATAAAATGGTGGCGATGGGAACAGGTGGAGAAGGCATTTAGAGTAGATGCAACTTCCCAAAGCACTAATTCTAAGGCACAGAAATAGATGTCCCTCAGTTAAAAATAATGTTGTATTGAAAAATAACTTAAAACACTGGATAAAATTTAGAAAATAAGATTTATGGACACTAATTAAAGATATTGAGGTTCTTCTTCAGAGTTTAGCAGAGAAAGGAGTCTCTCTTTCTCCCATGAAGAATCAGAGTCCACCATTCAGCATCATGTTAGACAGAATCCTTTGTGGACTCACAGTCTTCAAAGTCTATGACACTTGCTGTATACTGTCTTTGCACCCAACAACCCGGCCTGCCCTGTGGATATTATTCAACTAATATATGTGAGTTGGGAGTAGAAAGTTCCTAGGGTATTCCCTGAAGAAGGGGAAAACATTGAAGAATAGTTGATATTGAAGTGATATTCAGGAAGCATGAACCAGGTAAGATGCATCAGGTACATCTACTTGTACTGATTAGTCCTCCATTCTAACTAGATGTCCAATACATACTTTGAATATTATACCTGGTTAGACTTACAAATATTAACCCTGGAAGGAACTTCAGTAATTATCTAGTATATCACTTTCTAAAACACTAAGATCATCCTTGTAAATACTCATTAATATTATACAAGGCAATTTAGTGTTGCTTAAAAGGATGGGACCTATTACAGGACAGGGTTGGTTTGGATTCTGTCTTCACCTCTCACTTGTTGTGTGACTATTTGTAAGTTACTTAATGTCTCTAAGCCTTGGTTACCTCATCTCCAAACAGAGAATTAGTTAAATTATACCCACAAAATTAGTTCCAATTTTGCTACTTAATATGTTTAATAAATGTTAGCTATTATTGTTGTTGAATTATTTAACAAGTTCTTATTAGGAACTTCTCTGTAACAATATCGGCAGACATTCTACCAAGAAATTCCAACAGTTGCTGTCCTTCCATACTACCCATCAAGACAAATCTTCATATGCATAAAGTCTTCAATGCAATGAAACTACCACTTGCTAAGCACTTAGAAGGTGCACAACAAGAAGGTGTTCAGGGGCAGATGTGGAGTTTACAGAAAACAAAAAATTACTTCACATGTTCAAGGGCTACTGAACAAAAGATATAAATGACCTTCAGAATATTTTTTCAGAATAAATTTTTCAAAAGAAAACTTTTAAGTATTGAAAACCAAAATATTCCATCTCTGGAATTCAACTAAAATTCAGTATTTAATTTCATGAATTCTGTACATTGGATACTTAGTGTAGTCAAGGGGAAGGCACAAACTTATATATTTAAAAAAGTGTCCCCTGGGCAGCCCCTGTGGCTCAACGGAGTAAGGCGCTGGCCCCATATGCCAGAGGTGGCAGGTTCAAACCCAGCCCCAGCCAAAAAACTGCAAAAAAAAGTGTCCCCTTCATTATTTCTGAAAGCTCTTTTACTTTAAGCATCATATGGTCAAATCTGTTCATAGATTCTCACGAGTTTAGAAAGGGGAGTGATTTTCTTCTTAGCAAAGTATCTCAAGAATGGAAGAAAAAGTATCCAAGTACTCAGTCTTACTATGAAACCAATTTATAGCTTTCTTTTTTTTTTTTTGTGGTTTTTTTTTGGCCAGGGCTGGGCTTGAACCCGCCACCTCTGGCATATGGGACAGGCGCCCTACCACGTTGAGCCACAGGCACCGCCCAATTTATAGCTTTCTTATGAAAGCTATAACCCAATTATAGCTCAAGAAGAGGGGGAAAGGGAAGAGGGAGGGGGAGGATGGGCGGAGGGAGAGTAATTGGTGGGACCACACCTACGGTGCATCTTACAAGGGTACCTGTGAAATTTACTAAGTGTAGAATATAAATGTCTTAACACAATAACTAAGAAAATGCCATGAAGGTTATGTTAACAAGTTTGAAGAAAGCATTTCAAATTGTATATAAAACCAGCACATTGTACCCCATGATTGCATTAACATACAAAGCTATGATTTAATAAAAATAAAAATAAAATAAAATATGAATTTTATATCAGGCTTATTCTCACAATAAAAACTCCGTATTTATTCCTTTTATCTTCATTTAATAAACTCATCCTAATTGGGATATAAAGATACAAGTAAACCAGAAGACATAGCCCCTGTCTTTCAGGAGCTTGCAATCCAAATATAGTGCAAGACATCACACATGAAACCTAATAAAAATAAGGACTACTCAGACATCAGTCCCACTGGAAATGCTATGTATTCAAGTAAAGCAATGAATCAGTCAGACAGAGGCTCTGGCCACAATGGGAGGCAGCAGGGAAACTGCAGGAGCCAAGGAAGAAGTTAGGAGCAGTGAACAACTGGCACAGAAGGTGATAGTTTGCATGTTGGAAGAAGTCAGACAATTCAGTGGTGGGTCTCAGTCAGATTGCCCAATCCCTACAGTTGGTTTTTATTTTTTGGACTTGTGTACTTGCCACAGCTACCTTGGGAGAGCTTGGGCAAGTGAGTGATCTTAAACAGCACCTAGTAGCTGGGACTGAGCTATCAGTTGGAGCAGAGCTCTTCATGTTCAGCTGCTGGCAGGGTGCTCCAATTGTGGAAGAGCTGCCTGGAAGGAACAGTTCATAGGGTCCAGTGCCAGGTGGGTTTTGGTGTACCTGCTGATCTGGGCAGCTGCCTTTGGGAAGACTCAAGTGAAACCCATGTTTCTGGGAAAGCCACTTTGTGGCCAAGGGACACTGACTGGAAAGGTCAAGGCATGTCTCTAAAATAGGCTGACTAGAGCTATAGGCTCCCATCCCTCAGGGAATTTAGGGCAAATAAATGAGGAAGACAGGACCAGGTCACCTCAGCAACTAGACAGTAGCTTCCAGCTCTCATCTTTTACAGTCTTATCAGCTTCATAATTAGCATCTCCTAACCCCATAACATCACCTGTTGTCTTTTTTGTTATTTTTTCCCCTAGGTTTTTTTTGTTTGTCTTGTTCTTGTATTTTAATTTCTCATTGTTTCTTTCTTCAATAGGAATGGCTCCATTTTTGCTACAGGTTTTCTACTCCTTTTATTCCCTTTTACCCAATCTTTTTCTAAGGGGTTTTTCTTGTTTCTTTTGTTATGTTTTGTTATATTTTTATATTTCCATTTTTATACTCTTCAATAATAAGGGCTCCATTTTTGTTATGGTGTTTTTATCCTCTTTATTGCTTCTTTCCCTTCCATTTCTCTCCTTTTATATCTCTTTTTTGTAAAGATTTTTCTACTTTCCTTATCTTTCCCATATAAGTTTCTCAAATAACAACTAAGATATACCCCATTTTTAAATATCTTGCACTATTTTATTTTTGATTTTTAAATATATTTTATTATTATTATCTTTATTTCTTTTCTGATCCCCTGTTTCATTCTTTCTCAATCTGTACTCCATTTATGGGACAGAGCTTCACTCTGAGGACTGGGGTGTGGATCCACAGCATTGGCATGGCTCAAGGAGACCTTGATCCCCTGATCTAGACTGTCCTTTTAACTTTGGCCTTTAGTAGGATCCTATTGGTAGGGCCCACAGTGACATACTGCTATTATTGCTTTGATCTTGTTTTTTGTTTTTCTCTATTTGGTGGAGGGAGACTCTTCTTTTTGCTTAGGCTGGTAAGGAGCTCCTTACCTCAAGGGACTGACCCATCCCAGGCTCCTAGAGCCTGAGAATTGTGGATGTGAGTGAAAGCACCATGTTAAGTACCACCATTATTCTCGTCTCTCTCTTTCTATTCTTCTTTTTGTCAACCTTTCCTTTTACCACCTTCCATTTTCTTTTTATTTTCTTTCTTTTCTCCCTCCTTTCTCTTCACTCTTCTCTTCCTTGTGGCCCTATATCTAAAGGATACTTCAACACATAATCACTGAGATAGAGTAAAGAAAGGGAGGAAGTGAAAGAAAACAGTAAGAGAAGGAAGTTGACGAGAAGAAAATACTCGTGAGGAGGAACCAAAAGAAAAATGCTGGTACTATGAAAAATCAGAACAGTGCAACTCCCTCAAGGGATCATGAGGTAGTTACTGCAGAGAATTCCACCTATAAAGAAATGATGGAGGGAGACACCTGTGGCTCAGTGAGTAGGGTGCCAGCCCCATATACTGAGGGTGGTGGGTTTGAACCCAGCCCCAGCCAAACTTCAACAAAAAAATAGCCAAGCCTTGTGGCAGGTGCCTGTAGTCCCACCTACTCAGGAGGGAAGAGAATTGCCAAAGCCCAAGAGCTGGAAGTTGTTTTGAACTGTGACACCATGGCACTGTACCGAGGGAGACAAAGTGACAATTGTGACGAAAATATTCATCATATTTTGTCTGCCTCTAAAAAAAAAATTAAAAAAGAAAGAAAAAAATGATGGAAATGATAAAAAAAGAACTTAAAATGTGGATGACAAAAACAATGAAGGAAATTGCTGAGAATGTGGAAAAGGACCAAATGGAAATCCAAAAACAGAACCAAATAAAGAATGAAAGATATAAAGAATATAGAAAGGATATAGCAGAGCTTAAGGAGTTGAAGGAGTGAACCAGGGAACTTAATAATGCAGTAGAAAGTATCAATAACATATTAAATTATGGAGAAGAAAGAATCTCAGACCTAGAGGATAAAGCTCTTGAGCCAATATAGGCAGTTAAAGAGGCAGAAAAGAAGAAAGAGAAAAAAGAAAGCAAATTCAGAGAATCATGGGACTTTGTGAAGCATTCAAACATACAAATTGTAGGTATCCCATGAGAGGAAAAAGATCATCCCAAAGGAATGGAAGCCCTGCTGGAGTATATCATAAATGAAAATTTCCCAGTATCACCAAAGATTCTGACACATTCCTGTCAGAGGGATATCAAACCCCAGGTCATCTCAACTCAGATAGAGCTTCTCCAAGACACCTTGTCGTGAACTTATCCAAAGTCAAGATGAAAGACAAAATTGGACAAGCAGCCAGGAGTTAGCATTAATTGACCTACAGGGGCAAAGCCCCTGGCCACTCTGAGTATTCTAAGGAGTAAACTTTTTGCTTAACCTAAGGTAGGGAGATATTTCTTAGAAATTTTAGAACTGAAACTGAGGATGAGGGATTCTTCCCTTTTAGGGATACTAGAAAGATATGGACTGGAAAACCTGGGTCTAAACTTGCAGAGGAAAGTGGGTTAAGTAAAAAAGACTGAAAGTGCACTCAGTGGACCCTGCGCTTTAGAGAGAGTTTCATGAAATGCGTTAAGTCACCTCTGTCTTGGGGGGAACAACTGGATTTGGCACCCAGTGCCATCTGGGTGAATCTTGAACCTACGTGGGGATCCATGCATCCCAGGTCCCATGTTCTCCACTTTGGGGTCCTCTTGTGCCCTCTATTCCTACACATAGGGTTGAAGAGATGCTCTGAAGAACTCCAAGGTTTGTGACTCTTATGCCTATCCCAAGACCTTGTGCTCAGGCTTTGGTTTCATACTTCTCCCACTCAGCATATTTCTCTCATAGCATGAGATTGGGCTGTCAGCATGGGCTGTCTAGGGTGACCTGAAAAGTCAGTAAAAAGAGAGGCAAGTACAAAGACAGCAACAGTTCAAGTGGTTCATTCTCCAGGCCCACAGAATCAGAGTAGCTTGGTTCCTGTAGCCCTTCCTTGAACTTTATGAGCTATTCCAACATCCTGCCTCTAAATCCCACTCATTCGTCTATTTATTACTTCATTCAGTGTTTTTATTGTTTTGTTTTGTTTTTTTAAGGATAGTTCTACTGGGCTTTGGTACAAATCCAAAACATACAGTCTTAAAGAGAGTTGCAATGGAAAGGAAGTGGATACCTGGTGACAAGGACCAGCAGTAGCCAAAATCCAGAAGAGAATTGGTTTAGAAGACACACTTGTGAACTGCCAACACTAAATGTGATGCAGCTGCAGCAGAGCCAGGCATCCTCTCTGCCACAGTCTGCAAGGTCATTATTTCTCAAAGGGAAAAGAACAAACACATCACAACACACCAGTTCTGCTCAGATTTCTACACTTCTCATCATTGTCATGAGAAGCCAGTTTCTCATTTTATGGACAAAAGGAGTTCCTCACCTGGGACTATCCTCTTAGTATATTCCTGGACACACCTTTCTCTAGGGACGAGCTCCAGGTGGAACCTAGAGTTTTCTCCAGAGCATCCCCATTTTCCTATAAGATACTACCCTGTTTACCCGAAAATAAGACAGCATCTTATTTTAAGGTGTGCTCCCGAAGATGCGCTAGATCTTATTTTCAGGGGACGTCTTATCATTCCTGTGAGTAGGTCTTATTTTCGGAGGATGTCTTATTTTCAGGGAAACAGGGTACTACTTCTCTATATATACCCTGGAGCTTGCCATACAATTTTAAGGTAGCTCTATATGGACTGGAAAACCTGGTCTAAACTTGCAGAGGAAAGTGGGTTAAGTAAAAAAGACTGAAAGTGCACTCAGTGGACCCTGCGCTTTTTTGTCTCTCTGTATGTCTTACATATGACCTATAAAAGAAGTCCAGATAAAACCTGGGGAATCATCTTAATTTAGCCAAGTGAACATGAAGGGATGATCTCACATCCTTTCATTTCATGTTCTTGACTTGTAAAATGAAAATAACAATATGTTCCATGCTGTAAATGCAAAGACCCAGAGTGTCTCTACATATGGGATACAGATGCTTGCTTTGATCACCCGTAAACAATCAGAAAAAAATAATTTAAGTCTATTAGAAATATAATTTTTGTGGAAATCTCAAAATCTACTATGAAATTATTCTCTTAAAAAAAAATTACTGTGTGTGTAAAAGAAAAATGTAGATTTTCAGTAGCAGACAATTTCAGATTCTCCCCTAAGTCAATCCAATTTTTGGTGTCCATCCAAGAACATTATATAGATCAGCAGAAGTTCCTAGGCCTTTAATTAATCATGATCATGTTGAAATTTAAGTCATTTTATATATGGGAAGAAGATAATTACTACTGAGGCCAGGAAATTACTTCATGTGCCGTGAAAAATAGTGAATTCCCCTTCTAAATCTGGAAGTAATAATGATTAAACAACTCAGACAGGAGCTACCTGGTAAGAAAGTAAAGTAGGCACTCTGTATTACTTCGCTGATGATGTTCTAAATCTTCCATGTGCATTGGGAAGTTTCCAGTGCCAAGAAAGTTCTTTAATATGCTTTGGTATGTTAGCGCATCCCAATACTTTATATATCATAACATATATTAAAATGACAATAAATATACATAAGGACAAGACTAACGCCAACTTGCCCAAATCACCATGTTTCTAAGCCACAGTTTTGTTCTCTGCAAAATGGAAGAAAAATAAAAGTCAGCAACTAGCAAGCTGTGTAACCAAATTGTGTGTACCCCTATAATGATCTGACATGAAAGAAATAATAGTAAAATAAATAAATAAATAAATAAAAGTCAGGTTCGGGGGGACATTGTGAGGCAATGAACATGTATACCATACGCAGTGTATCTTGAAGTATTTCATGAGTTGCCTGAGCATAGAGCCACACTGAGAAGTAACACTTTTCCAACATCCAAAAACAATTAAACTAAGCAAGGTTAAAAAGTGGTGGTGTGGCAAAATAATACGTAAGGGAAGTTTCATTTACCACGTAGAAAAACTTCTACATAGTAAAACTTCCTAAGGTCTCCTTTCCATATCTGACTAGCTGCCCTGATATCCCCTTCCTGCACCCAGACATGTCAAATCAAACCTGGTTGTATTATTCTCGTCTTTATGTCCCTCCCCTTTCTTTATCTTTTCCAGTGTGACTCAATCGATTTTTCATGGTTTGTTTTAATCATTCCCTTTCTTTCCTCCCACCTATACAACTCACAAAAATAAAGACAGAATTCTCTTTATGATATGTGATCAGGAGGAAAAGAAGAAGTAGAAACCCTCAGACATTAATATTCATCCTGGCATAGATATATGAACATAATATATATAAAATACAATCATGTGCCACCTAACAATGTTTCTGTAAACAGCAGGTAAACAGCAGGCCACGCATACAACATTTGTCCCATAAGATTGTCTGTATTTTTACTGTACCTTTTCTATGTTTAGATGTATTTAGATACACAAATACTTACTACCGCATTATAGTTGCCTACATTATTCAATATAGTAATATGCTATACAGGTGTGTAGCCCAGGAGAGATAAGCTCTATTATATAACCTGGGTGCATAGGAGGCTACACCATCTAGGTTTGAGTAAATATACTCTATGATGTTTGCGCAACAACAAAATCACTCAACAGTGCATTTCTCAAATGTATCTTGGTCACTAAGTGACATATACATTAGCTTATAAATCAATATTATTTAAATATAATATATATTATAAATTATAGTGTGTACATCATTATAGAACCTGGGACTTCATGAGCTTTCATTCACATATTTTATTGGTATGATTAATATAAGGAGGGGCACAGCATGGAGGGTAAAATGACTGTGCCAATCTTTTGCCAGAATGCTGAGACGGTTAATAGTCTGAGGCCAGACATCTGAACTAAGTCTTCCTTTTATGAAAAGTTGGGGTGTGCTGATGAAACAAAATGATAATCTTTTTTGCCAAGCATTTCAGGGCAAGTTGGGTGAAGTGCAGACAGACTAGACTGAGGTATAAGTACTAGGACAGCCTGTGATTTTGCTAAAAATATCAGATTTGTCTGAGAATCCATGTGTATTATTTTGTTCCATTAGGGTTTTTTTTTTTTTTTGTAGAGACAGAGTCTCACTTTATGGCCCTCGGTAGAGTGCCGTGGCCTCACACAGCTCACAGCAACCTCCAACTCCTGGGCTTAAGCGATTCTCCTGCCTCAGCCTCCCGAGTAGCTGGGACTACAGGCGCCTGCCACAATGCCCAGCTATTTTTTTGTTAACCCTATCCTATCTAGTTTCTTGAGCTATTTTAGTGACAAACATTGGAATCTGCTTTCCACATAGTGAAATTATTCTAAGTATTATTTCAAATGAAAAAAATTAGTGAAGTGCCAATCAGTCCATGGATATAATTGTTTTTTCAGTTTTGCTACTCATCTCTAGGCCAGTATCTTCAATTAAATTTTATCCTATAATTGGTGGCCTTCATTAGAGGTAAACTGTGGTGACAACCGTATTTCACAGAGAATAGTCAGTTATTTGTCTGGTATTTTAAATATTATGCCCCCTTTTCTAGCCATGGGTATCTCTGTTCCATTGGGTTAAGGTTGGTTTTTTTGTTTTGTTTTGTTTTGTTTTAACACACATTCCCAGGTCTCCTCAGGCTTTCTTAGGAGTACTAATTGTAATCAATTCTGTCTGAGGATGGCAAGGCTAGAATCAAAGGGAGACATCCTAATGATAGCACTTCAGGTACCAGGAGAAACAGATGGAGTCACAGTTTTGGTTTGGGTTAGAGGGGCTCATTCAGTGTTTCTCAGATAGCATCAGCCAATATCTTCCACCTACGTAGTAACATCAACTTTGCCTGCCGAGAACAGCCTGTTTATCTGTAATTGAACTAAATTCCTCCTGCTGAAATGTAAGTGCAATTCTTATTTTGTCCCCATTACATAAACAAATTACTTGAGTCCTCACAATACCGCTTAAGCTGCAATACACACTATGATACAAGTATTTACATACACATTTTAAGCAGCAGTTTGATTGCTACAGGTAGTGATGTTAGTAAAAATGAATGATCAAGTGAAGTGGCCAATCCCATTTTAAATAGGTACCACAGGCTAAAGCTCATTAATTGTGTATCAAAGCAAAGAGACACAGCAAATTACTCATAGAAAAGCTATGCCAAAGTTATTACTTTAGCACCTGGTAGGCTTTTAGATTTATGTGGGTTTGATGTTAGTATGAATGTTAGTATTAGTAACTAATTATTATAACATTTTGGGATATTCTATTGAAAGAAAAGAAAATTAGGAAATAAAAATAGTAACTGGTTCATGAAGTGAAAGAAAGAGTTTATTTGATATGATTTTGTCAATATAGATAGCTAACAACAACACATAAATATATAGCATGCTCTCTCTGGACACAACTCCAAAAAAAAAAAATTCTCCATTGATGAGAATCTAAATCCATGGCTCTGAAGAGAAACCTGTTTATATTGAAGTACTGAGAAGAATCAACAAGGAGGAAAGTCAATTTTGATTTGTGACTTGGAGGATCCTGCGAACTGAATTCATAACAAGTCTGGCTTATTGCATTGCAGGGAATAATTCCTGGTGATAGACTATTTTCAAGTACCAATTTATTATGTCCAGCATTCAGGGTCTCTCATTAAAGAAGGGCACATAAAATCCTCCTAGCTCCCAAAACAAGAATCATGCTGATTGGGACATAAGTATGGGCCACATATTTTATCCAGTAGATCAAAAGAAAACAAGTATCCCACTCAAAAAAATGCATGACAGCATTTCAACAAGTAGGGTGTGCAAAAGGTAAAGAATTATTCAAGTCTGCAAATCTGCTTCTATGGGACTGTGGCCATGATGCTTCCAGTTCTCCTCACTGGGAACTGAGGCCTGAGAATAAAAAATGAGAGACATCCTTGGCTCCTTCTCTGAAACAGGCTATCAGAGTTTTCTTTGAGAAAGATAGCAATGAAATAAGGTGTCCAAAAAGTAAGATGGAAGACAAAGTATATTTGGGGGAGCGGGAAGAAGATAAAATTTTGATTCAGAATAATCAGAGATTTTGATTGTTACCTCATTTGCCTATTTTTGCTTTTGTTGCCTGTGCTTTTATGGGCATATTTAAAAAATCCTTGCCCAGGCCAATCTTGTAAGTGTTTCCCCTGTGGATTCATAAAATTAGTTTGAAAAAAAATTAAAAAGAACAATCAGAGAATAATATATTGAGAGATGGAGGTGGGGAGTGCCATTTTACAGTTCCTTCCTATCAGTGTATTGCCATCCACAGGCTGTTTTAAACTATCCTTGGCTTCAGTGGATGGATAAGCCAGTCACATTCATACCAAAAGAATTAACCAGTAATGGGGAGTATGGCTTCTATCCAGCTGGCTGCTAATTCTAAAATTGATTGGGCTGTGATCTGACTCAACTAGTCAATTCCAAAAAAAGAGCTTCACATAGGTATTTCATAAGGCAACAGAAGCCTATGTAAAAATGCTCACAGAATGAATAAGTGTTGGTTTCAGCCAAATGAGCTTTTAAAATTTAGAAGGCAGTCTTCCAGAAAAATGCTAAATTAACTATATAATTGTTTTATTCTGAACCAAGCTGGGGCTACATGTTGGGATGTTGTTATAATTATTAAATAGTTACAAAAGCTATTAACGTTCAGAAATAGCTTCCACCTACCTGCCACCCATGCCAAAAGCTCTTATGCAATGGCTGTATGTCTGGGAGTGGAGGTCAGAGAGCCTCACCAAGGTCGGTTTGGAAAATAGGCTGGAGAACAGTTCTGTTAATCTTGAGTGCCTGTAACACTCTTACCCAGTTCCTGGTCCATGTATGATTATGAATCAATTTGGTTGTGTTAATAGAGCTGTTGCCCTCTTCTTCTCATTGCTAAGCATGAATAAGGCAGATAGGGAAGAGGTGGTCATTAGCTAGGATTAAAGAAGGTAATTGAAGTGAATGGATCAAAAATAATTTATGAGAAAAAAGGACAAGGCCGAGAACCTTGTCAATTTCTCTTTCTTTGGGCGATGTTAGGTTTTCACGCCATATTTATGTCCAGAATCCAAATCCTGGTGGATTAGAAGAAAAAGGAAAGAAAGAAGGAAAGGCAGGGGCTGGAGAAGAGGAAGAGAGGGTTGTACAGAGAGACAGAAGCCGTGTATTGGAATTATGATGTAACTCCACGGAAAACATGAAACTTGAAAATCCCCCTCATCTAACCCATAAAGAAAGCCCCAGGGATTATTGCATTTAACTGCCTAGATGGCACTGGAGAGAGACTTAAAATGGCCTAAAAAACAGAGCAGGAGGAGGAGGCCATAACAGCTGTCTCTCTGTTACAAATGGGCCTGATAACATGTCAACATAAAACTACAATTTCTTCTTATCCTCTTAGGTAAGGCTGACAAATAAAACTAGCATAAACCTTCAAACCTTAGAGGCAAACAGTTATCTCATTAAGGCAAAGCCCATTAACTTGCCATCATCATCTGGCTGCATGCTGTGCTGTGAATAAATTAAATTCAGACTCAAAAGCATTCTAGCTGTTGTTGGTCGACACTCAATAGAACAGTACAAATACCACCAATCATTCACACGCCAAAATTATGGGGACAAAGAAGGAGAAAAGGCAGAAGCCTATCCTCAGGCTTTGGTGCAGCTGTAACTGAAAGAGCCTCCTAACAGCTTTTAAAAGGCCATAAAGAGTTGGAACATCAACTATCTATTTTCCTGGATCTCTAGGACAAAAAATAAAAAAAAAATAGCACAGGTTTTGCAAAATCATGTATCTGATGAGGTGCTCTTGAATGGCACCTGGAGCCCATCTCTCCCATCACTCTGGATCCTGCAGGGCTGATCCAAACCAGGAACCCTGTTGACTTCAACAAGCTGAGAAGGATTGAAAAAGCCACCTGCCCTCAAACAGGAGAGGTCTGAGGCCAAGCTCAGGGCAGATTCACTTTGGCTGGGGACTTCTTTCCTATCTCCCAAGCTGGCCACTAGCCATACTGTAATCCCCTAAAAAATGCCTTGGGAATTGGTGCCAATTAGGTTTTCCAAAAGGAATTGAGAACATGATAGCATCAGAAAGTGAGATAAATCTGTAAGACTTCTCATATTGTAAAAACATACAAGACTAGAACATGAGTTCTGTGTGGCCTACCGTAAATCTTTCTGGAAAGGTTAGTGAATAAATAAATACATAATTTGTCTAAAACCAAAATCAATTCTCCCTTCTAATTATTTTGACTTCTCAATCTTCCAAGTTCTGAGTCATCTTTTTATTCTTCCCCTTCCTCTTCCTTCACCAGGTGACAAACGCAATGCATGCCTATACATCAAGCTGAAGCTGAGTGTGTTTAATGAATGGACCAATGAGAAAATGAATGAATGTTATTCTACCACCTTGTTTGAAACAACAACAAACCCAAAAGAAAAACTCCCAAACTCACCAAACTCCTTAGCCTAATGTTTAGGCCCTTAACCAAGGGCCATGTATCTACGTATTTTTAACTTCAGTGTTCCTCTAGAACAGTGGTTCTCAACCTGTGGGTCACGACCCACAGGAACTGTATTGAAGGGCCATGGCATTAGGAAGGTTGAGAACCACTGCTCTGGAAGAATCTTCTATTTCAGCACGACCTGAGAGCCACACACCAACGCCTTCTCCTTTCTGCACATGCAAATTTTTTTCTACCTCCATCAGGGATCCTTACCCATGGTATTTTCCAGGACACTTTCCATATCCATGTCTTTCTCTATGAATTCCTATGATATAAATTGTCTCTATTTCATGTTACATTTTATCATTTACTCCTTGGCATTCCTGCATATTTTATCTATTATCATTTAAGTTTTTATGAATGTTCACATTCTCTTCAAAAGTACAACCTCATAGTCTTATAAATAGAAAAAGATATTACACTTACTGACATCTTTGTAACAATTTGCATTAATGTCTTTTATGTCAGCACTCAAAAAAAAAGTTATAATGAATGACTAAACAAGATTGTGTTGAGATTAAAAGGCAGAAGTCTCCGAGGGTACCTCTGGCCAAATTTCAAGGTAACTTTCTAATTTTCTAAACTATATGTTTCTCTGTCGTCAGTGACACCATAGATTTTTCACATTCAATAACTAAAATGCAAGCTAAGTACAGTAGATTATGCCTGTAATCCCAGAATTATAGGAAGCCAAATTGGGAAGATCATCTGGAGTCAGCCAGCCTGGGCAACATAGCAAAATCCTATCACTACAAAACATAACAAAATTAGCCAGGAGTGGTGGCATGTACATATAATCCCAGCTACTCAGGAGGCTGAGGCGGGAAGATCACTTGGGCCCAGGAGGCGGCAGTGAGCTATGAATGTACCACTGCATTCCAGACTAGGCAACAGAGTGAGACCCCACCTCTTAAAAAATAAATTGCATTCTCTTTGTGTGTGCTTAGTTTGAATAATCCAAAAATAGACCCTGAGATAGAGATTTTAGTGCCAGTAGATTATTTGATATGTAAACCCCAAAACACCACAGGAGCGTGGGAAAAGGAACTAGTTCAAGATGCATTAATAAGCAGAAAACCACTGTGAGCCCTGGGGTTCCATCCCTCTGGGGATATCTGGGATACACTATAGAAATGCCTAGGAGCTATCTCACCCCAGAATTGAGGAGGCTGAGACATTAAACTGCCAATTTTCTTTTGTTTTTATTTCAGACTCTCCACCACCCCCATACACGGCCTTGCATTAAAAAGCCATTGATGGGCACAGGTATGGATGGGGAGGGCACCAACGGTGTCTGCTAGACCAGGTATCTTACAGCCTGAGTACTAGAGGCTGCCTAGTACCTCCTCTATCAAAGAAATGCTATTGGCACTGAATACTTTTATTGGAATTCTAAGACATTAATGACTTTCCTTGGGAGATTATATATGAGAAGAATAACATAGTAAATAAATCTATATACGGAAATGGAACAAACTGGAAGAAAAGAAGAGAGAACAATGTAGTAAATCTATCTACCTACAGAAACAGTACCCTGCAAACACGCTGAAAGAAACAGTCCTATGGACCTCCATCCTTTCTTCCACCTTCAAAGTTGCCCTTGGTTTTAGCTGGATTTAGGATCAAGATGATGAGCCTGATGAAAAGGTGGAGGAAGGACAGGGCTGGGAGAATTCTGTGATACAGGAGAGAGGAAAACCTGCTGATGTTCTTGCAAGTTTGAATTGATAGGAAATTAACATAGCATCATAGATACAAAAGCTTCCAGCTAGGTGGTAGTCACGTTATCGCTAGACAAGCTTCTGTGCTCCATTTTTCAAAGGTCTCCAAGATAAAGGGCATGGAATTTTAATTAGCAAGTTTCAACTGATAGAAAATTAAAATTTAACTTTCTATTCATCACTAGCTTAAAGATGAAGTTCCCTGGACAGTGCCTGGGAAAGGTGGCTGTCGGGGGTGAGCCGCTGGCAGTTAGCACATACTTTACAACACCAACAACACTGACAGAAGCAGGTGGAAAGTTTCTCCCAAAGACCCACACCTGACTTCAGGTCTCTCCAGCAGCAAAGAGAAAAGCTGATTTATTGTTTTCCCATTTCACTCTCATCTTCTTAAGAACACTTTACTTGTTAAGACTTCCTATGGAAGTTTCTTATCAGTGAAACTTTTTCTAAATGCAGGTTTCCTATGTTGGGAGCTGCCTGTGATGCCTGCCTACGAGCCTCTTCCAAGAGGCATACAGATGGAGGTCCCATCAACCCATTCTCTTCTCTTCATTCTAGGGATTCCTTAGATAGAGATGAAAAGACAAAAGCAGGAAAGGAGAAAAGGAGGAGTTGGAGCATAGGAAGACCAGAAGAAAAAAAGAAGAGGAATAAGAGGCTGATTAACAATGCTGGAATTGGAGCCTCCTGCTCTCTCCTTGCCAAACCGGTAAGACACTACAGTGCAATGCTGTGTCTGCATTTTCTAGTCTGGAGGAGGACTCCAAGTCAGGTCCCTGTGGTGTACATGTCAGATGAAATAAATGGAATCTGGGAACATAATGTTTTTTGGTACACGTTGAATGAAGGGTTTTACTCTACCGTAGACTCTTTGTAAAATACTGAAGGCTCTGCAGGACATGGTGGCTCACACTTATAATCCTAGCACTCTGGGAAGGTGAGTCAGGTGGATTGCTTGAGCTCAGGAGTTCGAGACCAGCCTGAGCAAGAATGAGACCCTGTCTTTATTATAAATAGAAAAACTAGCTGGGAATTGTGGTGGGCACTTGTAGTTGCAGCAACTTGGGAGACTAAGGCAAGAACATTGCTTGAGCCCAAGAGTTTGAGGTTGCTGTGAGCTATGATGCCATGACACCATAGCACTCTCTCTAGGATGATAGAGTGAGACTGTCTCAAAAAAAAAAGAAAACATACTGAAGGCTCAGAAGTTCCACTCACCTAAAGATATCCTCAGACATCTCAGTTAAAAACCGAATTGGACACATAAATTCATTTTATTATCTTATGGCTCCTTTTATGTAAAATGTTTTGCAAGTCAGAGAATTCCATGCTGCCAGGAATGTATAGAATATTTGCCTCATGATGATCTCCAGGAATCATAAGAATGATTATAAAAGGGAATTTTAAAAGATCTCTGCTTGAGGAAGGAAATGGTTCAATTGTATTTGTAATTTAATTTGATAAACATTTAAGTGCATATTATTACAAAGGTAAGCAGAAAACTTTCCCTGATGTCAATAAGGTCATACTCCAGCAGAAAGAGTGGGGGTATAGACAACTGTGATAATCAAAGTGGGATGCCCAAATGCTGCCGCAGAGAAGAAAAGTGCTGCTTTGCAAGAATATTTGAGAGACACCTCTAAAGAGAAGCAGAGTGATTATATTGTCTGGCAGAGGTGCGATCTTTGCTCTTTTTATTTTCCACTGGGCATCCCCCCTAATCCTTGGTATCAGCACAGGATCTGGTAACTCACTTAATGAAAGACATTGGAGGGAGATTGTACCCTAAGAACTAGCTCTCATGGGTTCTTTCTTTTTTTTTATATTTGTCACTTTATTTGCTAGATTTCAGATAGCAATTTTCTTTAAACAACATAATCAATGGATTCACTGAACAGTGAGATAAAATGTCATTTTCTTCTTGGTTTGCAACCTTCCCAAGGCCTGCCTGACTCTCGAAGTATAATATTTACCCAACTCTCAGATGAGGACAGTTTCATGACTATGCTGAGAAACAGTGGTATCTTGATTGCCACACTGTCAGCCAAATCTTGCTTTCTTCTCCAGGAGATTGTTTTCCATATTAAAATAAAACCAAGAACACCATGATATTGGCGCCAGAAGGAGGGATCTGCTGGGGAAAGCAGACTGAGCAGGCCTGATTCTGTCCCCAAGTCTGGCCTCCCCTTACTATTCCCATCTTTTGAATTTCACTGATGTTGTTTCCTATTAAATCACTTGTCTGAGTTTGGATCAGACCACCTTCCTTTTGTTCCCTTTACTTCCATACCATCAGGATTTCAAAAGTGCAGAATCGAACTAAACACTAAGGAACAGCAAAGGGGAAATAATTTGGGGAAAATCTATATACAAAAAGTGAAGCTGGTGCGATTTTCACCAAATTTATAAGGAATGTTTGAAATGGTTTAAACCTCATCAACAGAGGCTACATGACTTCCATTCAGGGCAGCACCTAACATGAGGGGGCAACGAACCCCTGGAGCAGGTAGAATTTAGTATCAGACACTTAAGTACCTGCTGTTGGAGAGACATGTCACAGGCTTCAGAGAAAACACAACAATTGCACAAAAATAGTGTCAAATATGACCTCCAAATGAAAACGACAAAAGCAGACACAAGGGCAGAGTTACACACTCAAGCTAGCCCCCTCGCCAAAGAATCTCTATATGGTCTAATTCAAGGTCAGTGTGAGCAGAGACATATTTACTTAATCATTAATGAGTTTTGAGCAATGCTGGTAAGATTAGCTAATACCAGGAATTAAAAAAAAATTCCAGGTAAAAGAACACACTTCTGAGGCTCCCACAGCCAACTCAGGCCTCAAAAATTCTGCACCATTCAATTTTCTTTCTTTTCTTCTTTTCTCTTTATTTTTAATTTACAAAGAAAAATCGTATGTATTTATGTGGTACAACAGGATGGTCTGAAATGCATCATGGAGTGGCCAGTCTAATTAACATATCCGTTATCTCACACGCTTATCATTTATTTATGGAGAAAAAACTTAAAATCACTCTCAGCACTTTCAAAGTATACAATGCATTGTAAATAACTATAGTCATCATGTTATACAATAGGTATCTCAAAGTTTTTTCTCCTGTGTAACTGAAATTTTATATCATTTGATGAACATCCTCCAAGTCCCACCCCATCTCCAAGCTCTAGCAGTCACATTCCCTTCCATAAGTCTGACTTTAAGATTCTACATATACACCATTCCTTTTTCTGCCAGTGAGTCTACCAATATTCTTATGCTAAAGAGCTGATACAAATGTCCCGGTCTCCTGGCTAGATGCACTGCTACTGTGCTCACTGCCTATTTCCTATCTTCTTTTTCTGACCACATGGGAACTGGTTTCTTTGACATCTATATTCTTTCACAGGCCCTCATTTAACCACTCACCTGGAGTTTCTCCACTTCTGCTTTATGGCATAAGCATAGGCAGATGGGGGTTCAACTGCTGGCTCATGACTCCTGAGGATTATTTACCTTGGGCAAGTCTTTCAGCTTTCTTAATATCTTTGCCTCATCTATTTAAAATGGAGCCAATAAATATCTTACAGGTCGTTCTGAGAAATAAATGAGTTACTTATGTTTGATGTACAGACTAGCATAGTATCCAGTATATGGCAGGTGCTAAATACATTTCCTCAGTGGAGGAAATTTCTCTTTCCTTTCTCTGCCCAGAGCAACCCCAGATTCCAATGTTTGGTCAGGAGAATAAGTTCATGCAAAGGAAATTGTTGTCCCAGTCACTTTCCCCAGAAGGTAATAGCTAGTGAATTGTTCACGGTCACACAGCCAGTCCCTGATATTCTTGAGACCAGCATCACGTTTCCTGGATTTTGCTGTATGGGTGATGCTGTTGATAAAGAGATTCAGTTATAACATGTGTAGCTATTGTTCATCTATATGTCCTTTTCAGAGTCCACCCAAAACAATGACCATAATTTTGAGGATTCCTTATTTAAATTTTCCAAACACCCAACTCTGTCCAAGTTTTTTCCATCAACAAGAGAAAATTATTTTTATTGGCATAGGTTTATACCTCTTAGGAATCTGTTATATCATATATAAGAACACCCTATATCCACTCAGAACCTCAGAAAAGTTGCTTGATCTGGAAATTGCAGATGAAATTAGCTAAAATAAGATAACAATAGATAACACTGGGGTCTTCAATCTGGAGGGTGGTGTCCTGTCTTAATCTGTTTGGGCCACTATAGCAAAATATCACAAGCTGGTAAGCTTTTACACAACAGAAATTGATTTTTCATGAGTCTGGAAAATGAGTAGTCTAATATCAAGGTGCTGATAGATTTAGTATCTGGTAAGGGCCTACTTTATGTTTCACAGGTGGCACCTCTAGCTGAATCCTTACTGTGTGGAACATGCCAGCTAGTTCTCTAAGATCTCTTTTATAAGGGCACTGATCCCATTCTTTGGTGGGGAGCTCTAGTGACCTAATTACCTTCAAAAGGTCCCATCTTCTAATCCCATTACCTTGATGATTACGTTTCAACATATGAATTTAGCCAAGAAACACAAACATTTAGACTATAACTCATCTTTATGAGAGTGACATGTGAAGACAGAGACACAGAGGGAAAAGGTCATGTAATGATAGAGGCCAAGATTAGAGTGATAACGTTCTATAAGCCAAGGAACACCAAGGATTGCCAACACCCACCAGAATCTAAGAGAGATACTTGAAGCAGAGTCTCTGAAAGTAACTAGTCCTCCCAGCAAAACTTGATTTCAGACTTCAAGCTTCCAGAAGGAAAAATTTTCTGTTGTTGTTTTGAGCTACATAGTTTATGGTAATTTGTTATGGCAGCCGCAAAACATAAACACTTTATTTTCCATTGACTTTCCAGCACCTACCATATGCTGGATACTATGCTAGCCTGTACATCAAACATAAGTAACTCATTTATTTCTCAGAACAACCTGTAAGATATTCATTGGCACCGTTTTAGATAGATAGATGAGGCAAAGATATTAAGAAATGAATTTCTTTCCAATCTCAATACCCTAAGCTATAATTTTTTCAGTTTAAATAGTATTGATAGGTTTAGGTGACATCAGAGAAGGATACCCAAGCTGAGATGAAGCCAGACGGTAGGTAGAGAGCAGCCAGGGGTAAGCCTTAACACCAGAGGAAAATAGCACCAGAAACAAAAGAAAATGCATCTACTCTGATGAACAAGGAAATGGCAAGAAGAATTACATGTAAGCCATATGAAGTGCAGAAATGCGCCTCCAGAAAGTAAAACTAGATAGAAATAGGCATAATTCTATCATGTGAGGACCAATGCATATATTCTTAAAATACAATGCCTGCTCTTGAATATCTGCTTGTATTTTTAGAATATATGTTTATAGCAGATTCTCAAAAAATGCTCAGATCATTATCAATCCTATAATAAACCAAGAATTTCAGAATCGATATTACTCCTATGATATAGAAACACGCATAGTTATTGTTTCATATCACATTTTATTTAAAATAAGGCATGCAAAAATTGTTGCAACCTATAAATACATTTAAAATATAAGGTATTACTACTGCTACTACTTGGTGCATTATTTCCAGGAAACCAGCTAGTGTGGTTCAGTGACAAAAGTGGTCTAGAGTCAGGAAAACAGAGATTTCAATCTTACTGGACATTTACTAAACTATATAGATTAGGACACGTGGGATTGCTAACACTGATGGAGAGTGGTTCAATTTTAAATGAGATAAGGTAGGCATCACAATGAAGGAGGTATTTAAGCAGAGATCTGAAGGAAGTGTGAAATTTAGCCATATAGATAGGTAACAGGTGGTTCTTTATTACCTTCAAGAATTCTGGAGTTCTTCTGGCATCCTAGATTTTGCCTAGTTCTGTGGATCTATCTAAATCCTGTTTATAATCTTTGTCAAACCACTTAGCAAATAAAAACATAAATATCTGCCATGTTCATTGAAACTTATTGTTTTAAAACGTTCTATGTGTTGCTAAGTATGAGATGTATATATGCAATGGCTATTTTCTTCCTAAAGGAGATAAGTTTATGCTGGGTAAATATTTACAAGGATGAATAAAAAATGAAATATCCATTCATGTTGGAAAAAAGGAGCACAATGTCTCAAACTCTAGAGTTATTCATTTTATTAATGTTGTGTAGACAGTGTTCGTGTCCCCCTCACACCTGAATTTGTATATTGGAAACAATCTATCAGTATCAGGTTATTTGGCGGTGGGGCCTTTGGCAGGTGATTAGGTCGTGCAGATAGACCACTCATGAATAAGATTGGCATCTTCATAAAAGAGGCTCTAGAAAGATCCTTTGCCCCTTCCATCATGTAGGATGCAGTAAAAAGATAGTCATTTTTGTACCAGGAAGCAGGGCCTCCCCAGACACCATCTTTGCCAGCACCTTATCTGGAATTTTACAGCCTCCAAAATTGTGGGAAATACATTTTTGTTGTTCAAAAGCCACTCAGCTTATGGCATTTTGCTGTAGCGGCCCAAATGGGCTAAGATAATTAAGATCACTTTCCTATTCTTTTCTTACTCTTTTTAGATGGATGGTGTTTTATGAGAATACATTAGCACTAATGGGAAAATGTACATACTCAGCCCATATGAATCAACAGGGAATAAGAGCTTTCTGAAAAAATACATTTTGGGAATGCTTTTGCCATTTTGTAAACTTGAAAAAAATTCAAGCCGATGGAAACACTTGACATTCAGTTGAATCACCAACTTGAGTCACCAAAGAACTATTGATGCCCACCAGGTCTTTTTAAATGATAAGAAAAGTACAACTGTGATAAGGGGCTACTAGTAATAAAGGGAAATATTTACATAATTAAGTAACTGTGGTGAATATAGTCAGGTAACTATATGAAGCTCATGTGCCTTGGAGATGGAAGGCCACTCAAAAAAACAGACACTACGTCAAAGGAATTCCCAGTTTCCTCTCAGATGACTGGAACCCTGGAGTGCACCTTCCCCAGCACCTGTGGGAGGATGGCTCCTTCCTCAGGAGCTTGTACCTATGATCCCTCTCTCAGATATAAGACTGGAGGGCAGCCATACTCCAGATAGCTGTATCCAGGTGATTTTTGCCCTCAGAAAATTGTGTGATTATATTTAAAGTGGTGCCCTTTGGAGAATTCAACATAAATAAATCCCTTTTATCTTTCTTTGTTTTGGAATATTGCCATGCAACTAGGACTCTTAAAGCCGAGGAGGTGCAGGAAAGCTCTTGTAACAAGTTACTCCTTGGACCATAGCAATGGAGGCAGAACACTGAAGGGAGAAAATCCTGCAAGATCACATCTCCCCCATCTTCTGTACACCATTATGTTCCAGCTCACTCTCGATGAAAATGATGTTCTGGATTCTAAGAAAGAAAACAGTCATAGACCACAGAAATACAGGGCTATTTGTTAATAGATGAAAAGGAAAACTGTGTAGATGTAAGGGAAAAGAAAAAAATGAAGCATTCTACAACCATCTTTCCGAAAGGAACATATTACTTTGCATTCCCACCAGTAGTGTAGAAGTGTTCCCTTTTCTCAACATCCATGCCAACATCTCTGGTTTTGGGATTTTGTGATATGGGCTAATCTTACTGGAGTTAGATGATATTTCAAAGCAGTTTTGATTTGCATTTCTCTGATAATTAAGGATGATGAGCATTTTTTCATATGTCTGTAGGCTACACACCTGTCTTCTTCTTCAAAGAAGTTTCTCTTCAAGTCCCTTGCCCAGCCTGAGATGGAATCACTTGTTCTTTCTAAAAATAGACCTGCCATTCGATCCCACAATTCCTCTACTAGGTATATATCCAGAAGACCAAAAATCACAATACAACAAAGATATTTGTATCAGAATGTTTATTGTAGCCCAATTCATAATTGCTAAATCATGGAAGAGGACCAAGTGCCCATCGACCCATGAATGGATTAATAAATTGTGGTATATGTACACCATGGAATATTATTCTGCCTTAAAGAAAGATGGAGACTTTACCTCTTTCATGTTTACATGGATGGAGCTGCAACATATTCTTCTTAGCAAAGTATCTCAAGAATGGAAGAAAAAGTATCCAATGTACTCAGCCCTACTATGAAACTAATTTCTAGCTTTCATATGAAAGCTATAACCCAATTAACCTAAGAATATGGGGAAAGGAGAAAGGGAGGGGAGGGGAGGATGGGTGGAGGGAGGGTGATTGGTGGGACCACACCTACGGTGCATCTTACGAGGGTACATGTGAAACTTACTAAATGTAGAATATAAATGTCTTAACACAATAAAGAAAATGCCAGGAAGGCTATGTTAACCAGTGTGATGAAAATATGTCAAATTGTATTTAAAACCAGTGTATGGTTCCCCATGATTGCATTAATGTACACAGCTATGATTTAATAAAAAAAAAAATTAAAAAAATGAAGCATTAAGGAGAAAATTATTATACAGAAGGTGATTGAGACACAATGATTTAAAAGGGAGAGACTGACTCAGAGTTGCTACTGCAGCAGTGTTTACTATCATGTGTACATTGCTTTCCCTCCTCCACCTCTCCCTGCCTTATAATGTCAATAATGTTGAAGAGCTAGATTAGAGAGGGTAGAAGGTGGTCAGTTTAATATTTAAGGAGAGAGAGTCAGCTGTGACTCAAAGACCTGAAGGGATTTGGTAATTAAAGAACTAAATATAGAAGGAATCAAGGACATAGTGAACAGCCCAAGAATCTTCAGTGAAAATGAAAGATTAGAAACAGAAAACATAACAGTGGAAAATAAAACATAAGTAATGAGAATATAATACTGGGAGTAAGAGAGAAGGGGAAATGTAAGGCTGAATAAGAGATATAAAAAGCTATTCACTTTGATGAGTAAAGGTTTATCAATGACAAGGAAAGTTAGGACAACAATAAGAATATTTAGATATTTTTATTCAATAAATATTAATTGACTACTGACCCTGTGCCAGGCACTGTGCTAAGAGTTGGGATCAAGCGGTGGACAAAACATTGGATTCGAAGTGAGTGGCTGAGGTTGCTTGGTGAGTACAGAGTCCATTGCTTCAGTGCTGTATTCACTGAAGGCCCTGATTTTATCACAATATACCAACATAGGAAAATTGCACATGTACCCTATGAATATATACAAATGAAAAATGGAAAAAAATAAATAAATAAAGTGAGCACCAGGGCAGAAGGTTGGGACATTTCACACTAATGCTAAATTACCATAGAAATCTGAGGGTTTTTATTGGAACCACAAGGTCACATAAAGTAAAAACCATAGTAATGAAATAAAAACAAGGATTCAGAAGGAAAACACTAAAAGGCATTCATGTTAAACAGACTGCATTTATTTTAGGTGCTATATTCACATTTAAAAGGGAGAAGTCCCAATTGGACCCTCTAAATGAAATTCCACAGAAATATTGGGTGATATTCTGCAAACATATGCAATATATGCTGTACTTTGGCTGTAAATTTTCAAATTAAAAGATATGTGAATATATTTTTCAGTTTCTATAACTTATTTCCTTATGAAAAGCATGTTTTGTTAAGATACTCCCATGGTATACTGCTTGATTTTTAAAAATATATTTCTTTCTTTTTTTTTTTTATTGTTGGGGATTCACTGAGGGTACAATAAGCCAGGTTACATTGATTGCAATTGTTAGGCAAAGTCCCTCTTGCAATCATGTCTTGCCCCCATAAAGTGTGACACACACCAAAGACCTACCCCTCTCCCTCTGTCCCTCTTATATTTCTTTAAGAAAAACATTTCCCTTCAATGCCAAGTACACTTTCAAATGTCTAAATAGAAGAATGGTAAAGTTCCAGATTAAACATTACTTTCTCCTTCTGAGTCTCTTCACCTAGGTTCAAAGTTTGAGAAGACAAATAAGAAACATGTATTTGTAGACACTTTTGTGTTTGGAGAGATTAGAAGGATTTCATGTCTTGAATTCTTTCAAATGTAAATGGCATTCAGACTCGACGAAAGGAAAAACATTGTCTCTAGGATTTCAGAAATGCTATAAAAATAATCCACATCAATATAGCAGAGTAGCGTGCTTAAAATCTCTTCAGTTAGATTCTGCCGCCATAGATGGAGGTAAAAAAATCAATCAACACAAACTGGGACCAAAAATAATGCCACAATGAATACATACTACATTATCGGTCTGGTCTGATCTCACTAGCTTTGAAAGAATGATAAATTCCCATGAAGGAAATGTAAAGGACATGTCAAACTAGCATCACACTACTCAAGTCTCTTTAAGCATGTCATGTTAACATCCCTAAAATATCACATTTGTTAGGTCAATAACAAAATTTCATAGCTCAAAGTTCAAGACTGCCAACTGGGTAGATGGTCTTGTCATCTACTGAATTATTCCTGCTTCCTAACACATTCCATCCACTTCATTCCATCAGAGACATTTCCCTACAACCATCTCTCAATCTACTATTGTGTTCTTTCTCTGTCAACATCTTCAGTCAACTCTGTCCATTTAACCTGTCAGATTCATACCTCTTCTTGCCAACCTTCTTTTGTATCCAACTTTGGGCTTACTCTATTAGGTGTATAATCAAGCAAGCGATAAGCCTTTACTGAACATGTATTCTGTGCTTAGATGTCAAAAGGAGAAGGAAAGGTGGAACAATTAGACACATAAACACAAATCCTGCAAGGCACTGATAAAAGGTACTAATGCCACAGTTCACGATACAGCATCAAGAAACAACCCCAGATCAAGGTCATATGTACAGAGGGCATACTTAATGATTTGCAGAAATAAAAGAAACTACAAATTAGAAGACTTCATTACCCTATATTTTCCAACAAAATATGAGTATATAGAATATCATATAATGGCCCCCAGCTTCCCATAAGATGTGCTTGTATGGGTGCTTTGTATTCCCATTTGCATTATAAAGTTTTCAGAGGCTGGGAACTTTCATTTCTAGCACTTCAGGGCCTACCATCCTGGTGACCATGCTGTTAATTATCAATAGTGTGCCTGCATTTTAATGTACCTGACCTTTTCTTCTGTTGAACTGTATGTAAACCCTTCAAAACGTGGATGAATAGAGGTGCCCAGATATATGATTTAATTTGGATATATGCAGTTAAAATAGATTTGTTCCCCAATTTAATATGTGCATTATGAGATCTACATGTTTTAAAGTCAACGAAACTTTAGAATTACAGCTGTCAAATACCAGCATGGAAATTTCAGTGTTTTTTTTTTTTACAGCTCATCAACAGTTAGAGCAGAATACCTACCTGGCACAGGGAATGGAAACAAGTGGTTTATGTGTGACTTCTACTTCATTGCCATTGTACTGCCTGTGAGCAGGAAATTAGGTCTGTTTCCAGACAAATAATTGTATATAGTAAGCCTTCATTATTCTCCAAGAACTGAAAGATTCATTGTCCTATTTATGACAGAGTTATTATGTATTTATGAAATGTAATTTTATTTGAAATCTTTGATTATTAAATTTCATGTATTATCACCACAAGTGGCTTATACTTTGAATTCTAGAAGTATTAAAAACTCCTGTTTGTAAATGTGAAAAGTTATTGGAGCAATCCTTGATCATTAGGGAATTATCAGATTTTTTTTCTTGTTTCTGTTGTTGCCTAAATGCTTTGTGTCTTTGATCAAAGAGCTTATAACAAGTTCTGGCTTCCAAATTTGGTATAAAATTAGTTTTTTATATTATATCAGCAAATACATTTCAGAAAATTCTTAGTAGTGTTGAATCTCTGTCAAGTAACAATTGGCTTGCATTATTTTCTGAAAGGACCAAAAGCTATATGAACTACTTTTAGAGAATGACATGGATAATCAAAATATGTAATTCATTTTGGTATTATATTGGTTTATTGATAAACTAAAATCAAATATCCCTCCCATGTACTGGAATAGACTTTTCTATATAATCTATAATAAAAAACCAGCATACAAAAATTTCCAGCATACAAAATTTCCAGTGTAGTATTATGCACTGGAAATAAAGGGAGGAGAATTCTAAGTTAAAAAAAAAAATTCTACAGGAACAATGTAAGACACAACTAAAATAATTTCTCTCTCTTTCTTCCCTCCCTCTCTCCCTTTCTTTCTTCCTTCTTTTTTTTTTTTTTTAGATAGCCTCCTAAAGATAGGAAAATTATCTCTCCTACTTCAAAAATCTGTAAAAGGGGACAAAAATATGATTTTTTTGAAGAAAAAAGACATTGCAGTCTATTTCAGGTACACTTGAATTTTTATTTTTCTCTCTTCCATAGAGTGTGTTAAAAAAAACCACGGCAATTGGTGGTTTCTTTCTTTCTAAGACACTGGCTTATAGAAGCATTTGTGATCTCTGCCTCGCTTGTTAACCTACACTGATACTTCAACTTTCAGCTTTTTTCACGGTATTTCAGTGGTGTCTGACCATTGTTCAAATGATTACATAGAAGACAACCGAGAGACAGAGAAAGGGATGGTAACACCATATACGGAGTCACCAGCTACTTGAATGGGAAAGAATAAAGCAGTATATTCTGCTCCCAAATCATACCCCTGTACCAATGCAGTGTTGCGGTCAGAACTCAGTCAGATGCCACACCAACACTTCAGGCATCCACCTCCACCACAGGGACAACTTGTTAGACATTGAGTTGTGCTAATTTAGTTTCATATTACTATGTTTTCTATTAAAATTCAATTTTAATTTAAAATTCAAATCTACTCAGGAAGCAGGTGTTTCATAACTGACAACCTTGTTCTACCCACAGTTCTGAAAAACTAACAGTATTAAAAATCCTCTCCCAGTAGCCCAGCAGAGCTTCAAGGTTACATGCACACTCAGTTAATTTCTTTGGCAGGATAGTTAGTCAAGGCAGCAGTTGTCCTAATCTTGTAGGAGACATACGCAGTTATAGGTATCACCCAATTCAGGAAAACCCAAAACTATTATATGATATCCACAGCATATAGAGTTGTTCCTAGTCTTGATTAGGTTTAGAAACTTGGGGTCATTTTATCATAAGCAATTCTGCCTAATGACATATTTTTTTTTTTTTTTTTTTTTTTGTAGAGACAGAGTCTCACTTTATGGCCCTCGGTAGAGTGCCGTGGCCTCACACAGCTCACAGCAACCTCCAACTCCTGGGCTTAAGCGATTCTCTTGCCTCAGCCTCCCGAGTAGCTGGGACCACAGGCGCCCGCCACAACGCCCGGCTATTTTTTGGTTGCAGTTTGGCCGGGGCCAGGTTTGAACCCGCCACCCTCGGTATATGGGGCCGGCGCCCTACCGACTGAGCCACAGGCGCCGCCCGCCTAATGACATATTGACACTTTACCTTTACCAGGTTACTAGGGGTAAGAGCTAGTAAGTTAATCAAAGGTTAGATTCTGATGCAGCAAAGAAAATGAGTATAATCAGAACTGCAGTTTCAAAATATTCTCAATGCCTGTGACACATTTCAATGCAGCTGGTATCTTGGCAGTTGGACAGTCCTGGAATTCAGATGATTAATCTTGGGCTGGAAATATAAATTTAGGAGTTATTTGCTACAAGAATAATGATCTCCTCTAGAGTGAGAAGAGGGTCCAGGACAAAGCCTAACTCTGAAATTTAGAAAGATGATACACAATAATAGGGGAGGACTGAAGAGAAGTGGCTCAAGGTGTTGAGAGAATCACTTATGAGAGTAGCAGAAGACAGTAGTACAAATATCTTCTCAAAGAAAAAAGATGTGCGCAGCTTTGGGAAGGGACACTGACATGAGAATTAAAAGTGTTCACTGGCTTGGGCTTGGCCAACCTAGAGTTATTGGTGACTTAGGAAAGAGCATTTTTAGGAGAACAGGAGGGCTCCAGCCAGAGTGATTTGAGTAGGAGAATGAATTAAAAATAAGAAATTAGAAACAGCATGTGTAGAATTCTGAGCAAATTCATCTTTGAGAAAAGTTTACTGCGTCTTTTATAACCAATTATATAGAACAGTCGTATCTCACATAACCACTAATCCCACCTGTCTTAGTTCTGTGCTATAACAAAGTACCACAGTCTGGGCACCTTGTAAACAATAAAAATCAACTTTTCACAGATATGAACACTGGAAGTCTGAGGGTGCTAGCATGGTTGGGTTCAGGTGAGAGCTTTCTTCCAGGTTACACCCCACCATCTTGTCATCATATCCTCACATGGCAGGGCAAGAGAGTTCTCTGGGGTCCCTTTTATGAGAAAACTAATCCCTTTTGTGAGGACTCGACACTCGTAACCTGATTTCCTCTCAAAGGCCCACCCCCTCCTAATACTATCACATTGAGTATTAGGATTTCAACATATAAATTTGGGGGGGGACACAACATTAAGTCCATAATATCATTCTAAAAGAATATACTGTACTTGCTTCTACTGGCAAGAGATTCACATTTCTGATCTTTGCATATTTGTTTCCCAACCCTAATCTATATCTGCAACTTAGAGGTATTCTTAGACTTTGCTGTCTGGATGCAAAGACTCCATGTTTCCCCCAGGGCTATATTATCATAACACAGGGCCTTAGCAATGGCAGGTGTCCTGTTAATGCTATTTACTATTTTCTCTGAGCTCCCCTGTGCTGTGCCTTGGTATTCACAATGACTAACCTTTATTTTCCTTGTTATCTTCGATTCTGCCAATTACAAGATTCACTGTAAGGGCTACCCTTTCTCTTTGAAGACTCATTCTCATAAAGAAAATGAAAATTTTTTTAGATCTCCTAAATCAACTCAATAAAATCAGTAAAAACTCAATAAAATCAGTAACACTTTTTAGTGTAACTATTTTGTTAGAAAATATGCTAAAGACATTGCTCTAGGCCAGTGATTTTCAACTGCTGTGCTATGAGAGGATATTAGATGTGCTACAAAAATTTTTAAAGATTATTAATTAAATAATTATTTTTGAAAGAAGTTCAAAGCATAGTAAGTATATTATTTAATTTACTTTTTGTTTGTTTTTGATCAACATAATTTAAGTGGGCCTCAGAATTTTAACTATAGGTTCAAGTGTGCCGTGAAAAAAAGGTTGAAAAACATTGGTGTGGATACTTCCTGTCAGGTTCTTGATGCCCACCTTGGTTGCCATAATTGTGCTGTCCAACTGCCATTCACAAACCCGCCCAGCGTCATGCCCAGGACTGATCACAAAATGATTACTGTTCTATCTTTTTAATCTGATAGAATCCCTCAGTCTGCCCTGACTGTTTTCACTTTGTTCACTTAAATCTGAAAAGCTCTGTGGTCTATGTTTCAGGACAGATGAGGAGCCATTTTCTGAATTCCAGCAGTTTGGGTTCAACTCCATTACCTATTTAGTAAAGAGCTGCTAAGATTATATTCCTGAGGAATAAATACCAATGAGTTCCAAATTTTTTAAACTTTGCACCACTGTCATACTTACACTGCCTTATATACCCTTAACAGTATAATACATACTGCTAAAAATAGAGATAAGATGATGAAATAAAATAAATTTAGATGAAATTAATATTTACTTTCAGTCATTACCTTCAAAAGTTGTTTCAGCTTCTCTTGGTCATTGTTTACCTCACTTAATACTCCTCAAGTTATTTCTAATCTGAAGATTTCTGTCCTACATTCTGAGGAAAATCTCAGTCCCTCTCTTGCTTAAGACAAGGCCTCACTCTGTCCCCTGGGCTAGAATACAACTTCAAATGCCTGGGTCAAGAGATCTTCCTGCTATAGAATCCCAAATAACTGGACCTACAGGTATACCATCATACCCAGCTAATTTTTCTAGTTTTTTAGAAATGGGGTCTCACTCTGTTGCTGAAGGTGGTCTCAAACTCTTGACCTCAAGCAAATCCTCCCACCTTGTCCTCCCAAAGTGCTAGGACTACAAATATGAGTTACCATGCCTGGTCCTCATTATCTCTACCATTTTTCTACCATTTTCTATATTGTCTCCTTTCTGAATTTGTAACATATGCATATCAGACATGTGAACCTATCTCCTAGGTCTCCTCACTCTTCTTTCTTATGTTCCATTTCCACATCTCTGTACTGTGTTCTTCCAGTTCAGCACTCTCTCCTCAGCTGCTTCCAGACTTCTGTTCAATGTACCTAATTATATTTTCTTTTTACTTCAGTAACTACTAAGTTCTAAAAATTCTAACAGTAATTTTCATCTTGTTTCATTATCACTTGTTCTTATTTCATTATATCCTGTAGTTTTTCAGGCATTCCCATTGCATTCTCTATCTTTTAATGGATACTACAAGCCTTTATCTTAAACTTATTTCTGATTGTTCAATTATCTGTATTTGGGGTAAGTAGATTCCTAAGCTTGTTAAATTTATGGCATATTTTTCATCATGTTCACCTTCTCAGGAACTTTTAAGATTCTCAATTTTGAAGCCATCTTCTGTGTAAGTCTATAAGCGTTTCATGGAGGCCCCAGCATTGGCTGTGTAGTGCCTGCAGGCTTGGTCAGGGAAATTCAGCTTAGGAACACCAGTTCAGGTTTCTAAACTTTAGTTTCTTCCCCCAATGTCCCCATGTGTTATTGTCTTTTTTTTTAAGCTTTGCTACTTGTGGTCTCCAGAGACTTCCCTTTCTTGGGAGTTTAAAAATAATTGTGTCTCAATTTCATAAGTATTTGCCCATTATTTTTTACGAGTTTAGAGCAGAGAGAGAACATTCCACATGTGCCCAGTTCACTCTATTAAATCAGGAGCCTTTCCTTGGTCTTTGTCTCAGCTCTGCTTTTAGTCCAATAATAAATAAAGGAAATAAAATAAATTTAGGTTTGAGTAAAGAAAGTGACTCAGAGTCTCTTTAGAGACTTCCTACCACTGCATATTCTGAGAAGATGCTCTAAGCAGGCCTGGGGACCAGGGAGCCTGTGTCTGTGGTCAGAAGGCTGGACTGGCCGTTATGAGCATCTATTCTTAGCTCTGCTCTTGACTTCTAAAATAGCCTGAGATAAAAGCTCCTATCGCAGCTTCCTTACTGATGTTCCTTAGTAACCTCAGAAGACCTTTCCCCTCAATTCAGTTTGAAAAGATACTCTTGCCATAAAATTGGATGAAATTTTAAGCCCCAAATTTTCCCAATTCACAAAACAAAATCTTGAATAAGAAAAAAAGAATAACTACCTTAATTTAGTCCTTTTTCCCTTTTCTCACTTTATCCTCGTGCAAACACAAAAGAAATCATTTCTTTCATCTTTCTCCTTTGATCTCATTACCAAACATTCAAAAAACAATTGTTTTCTTTCATACTCTCTTTTTCAATCTTCTGAAATGTTGTAGGTTCCAAATAGATTTGAATTCTAAAATGAATTTTACCTTTAAGTACAATATAAATGCTTAATAAAACAGATATTAAGTGTAGTAAATTGTTTTTAAAGATTTCATTGAAAAATATTTTCAAATGTATAAGAAAATTAAGAACTGGACAGAAAAACACATTGAAAAATGCTTACAAAGTTAACTTAATTAAGCTGGCAATATGGGAAAAAAATCATATATTCTATAAAAAGGGTGAATATCAGTTATATTTTATATATTATATAATGTATACCACTTATATATTATAAAACAGCAGTGGTATTTTAGTTTATTTACTTTTGTTATTTTTTAGAATTTATTATTAATGTCATTTTGATTGACTATAATCATATACATTTATGGGGCATAATGTTATGTTTTGATATATGTATACAACATGGCATGATTAAATCAAGTTAATTTTCATAAAGTATCCATCATCTCACTTACCCATCACGTTTTCATGGTGAGACATTTGAAATTTACTCCCTTTATTTTAAAATCTGTAATATATCAAGATTGCTTATAGTCTTTCTGCTGTGCAATAAATTTCAAAAGCTATTCCTCCTGTCCATCTAAAACTTTGTCCCCTTTAATAAACAACTCCTTATTCTCATAATCTCCACTGCCTCCCTCAGCCTCTGGTAACCATCATTTTACTCTCTACTACTTCTTCTTTTTTTTTTTTAGAGACAAAGTGTCACTTTGTCGCCCTCAGTAGAGTGCTGTGGCTCTTGGGCTCAGGCGATTCTTTTGCCTCAGCCTCCTGAGTAGCTGGGATACTCTCTACTTCTATGAATTTAATTATATTAGATTCTGCAAATAAGAGACACCATGCTGTATTTGTCTTTCTGTGCCTACTTATTTCACTTTGCACGATATTCGTCTTCATCCATGTTGCAAATGACAGGATTTCCATGCCCCCTTTCTAAGGCTCAATAGAAAATGTGTATATATGATATACATCATATCATATATCAAATGTGTATATATCATATATCACATTTTCTTTTTTCTGACCTTGATGAACACTTGGGTGGATTCCATAAGTTTGTTATTGTGAATGGTGCTGCAATGAACACAGGAGTGTAGATATAACTTCAACATAATTGGTTTCTGTTTCTTCAAATAAATACCCGAAAGTGAGTCTTACAATAGTTTTATTTATAGCTTTTTGAGTAACCTCTGTACTGTTTTCCATAATAGCTGTACTAATTTACTTTAACACCAACATTGTATAAGAATTCCCTTTTTGCCACATTCTCTCCAACAGTCCTCATCCATATTTTTTGATAAAAGTTATTCTAATACAATAGATGCAGAAAAAGCATTTGATAAAATCCAGCATCCTTTTCTAATTAGAACACTGAAGAGTATAGGCATAGGTGGCACATTTCTAAAACCGATTGAAGCTATCTATGACAAACCCACAGCCAATATTTTACTGAATGGAGTAAAACTGAAAGCTTTTCCTCTTAGAACTGGAACCAGACAAGGTTGTCCTCTGTTACCTTTACTATTCAACGTAGTGCTGGAAGTTCTAGCCAATACAATTAGGCAAGACAAGGAAATAAAGGGAATCCAAATGGGAGCAGAGGAGGTCAAACTCTCCCTCTTTGCTGACGACATGATCTTATACTTAGAGAACCCCAAAGACTCAACCACAAGACTCCTAGAAGTCATCAAAAAATACAGTAATGTTTCAGGATATAAAATCAATGTCCACAAGTCAGTAGCCTTTGTGTACACCAATAACAGTCAAGATGAGAAGCTAATTAAGGACACAACTCCCTTCACCATAGTCTCAAAGAAAATGAAATACCTAGGAATATACCTAACGAAGGAGGTGAAGGACCTCTATAAAGAAAACTATGAAATCCTCAGAAAGGAAATAGCAGAGGATATTAACAAATGGAAGAACATACCATGCTCATGGATGGGAAGAATCAACATTGTTAAAATGTCTATACTTCCCAAAGCAATCTACCTATTCAATGCCATTCCTATCAAAATACCAACATCGTACTTTCAAGATTTGGAAAAAATGATTCTGCGTTTTGTATGGAACCGGAAAAAACTCCGTATAGCTAAGGCAGTTCTCTGTAACAAAAATAAAGCTGGGGGCATCAGCATACCAGATTTTAGTCTGTACTACAAAGCCATAGTGCTCAACACAGCATGGTACTGGCACAAAAACAGAGACATAGACACTTGGAATCGAATTGAAAACCAAGAAATTAAACTAACATTTTACAACCACCTAATCTTTGATAAACCAAACAAGAACATACCTTCGGGGAAAGACTCCCTATTCAATAAATGGTGTTGGGAGAACTGGATGTCTACATGTAAAAGACTGAAACTGGACCCACACCTTTCCCCACTCACAAAAATTGATTCAAGATAGATAAAGGACTTAAATTTAAGGCATGAAACAATAAAAATCCTCCAAGAAAGCATAGGAAAAACATTGGAAGATATTGGCCTGGGGAAAGACTTCATGAAGAAGACTGCCATGGCAATTGCAACAACAACAAAAATAAACAAATGGGACTTCATTAAACTGAAAAGCTTCTGTACAGCTAAGGACACAATAACCAAAGCAAAGAGACAACCTACACAATGGGAAAGGATATTTGCATATTTTCAATCAGACAAAAGCTTGATAACTAGGATCTATAGAGAACTCAAATTAATCCACATGAAAAAAGTCAACAATCCCTTATATCAATGGGCAAGAGACATGAATAGAACTTTCTCTAAAGACGACAGACGAATGGCTAACAAACACATGAAAAAATGTTCATCATCTCTATCTATTAGAGAAATGCAAATCAAAACAACCCTGAGATATCATCTAACCCCAGTGAGAATGGCCCACATCACAAAATCTCAAAACGGCAGATGCTGGCGTGGATGTGGAGAGAAGGGAACACTTTTACACTGCTGGTGGGACTGCAAACTAGTACAACCTTTCTGGAAGGAAGTATGGAGAAACCTCAAAGCACTCAAGCTAGACCTCCCATTTGATCCTGCAATCCCATTACTGGGCATCTACCCAGAAGGAAAGAAATCCTTTTATCATAAGGACACTTGTACTAGACTGTTTATTGCAGCTCAATTTACAATCGCCAAAATGTGGAAACAGCCTAAATGCCCACCAACCCAGGAATGGATTAACTGTGGTATATGTATACCATGGAATACTATTCAAGCCATTAAAAAAAATGGAGACTTTACATCCTTCGTATTAACCTGGATGGACGTGGAAGACATTATTCTTAGTAAAGCATCTCAAGAATGGAGAAGCATGAATCCTATGTACTCAATTTTGATATGAGGACAATTAATGACAATTAAGGTTATGGGGGGGGAAACAGAAAGAGGGAAGGAGGGAGGTGGGTGGGGCCTTGGTGTGTGTCACACTTTATGGGGGCAAGACATGATTGCAAGAGGGACTTTACCTCACAATTGCAATCAGTGTAACCTGGCTTATTGTACCCTCAATGAATCCCCAACAATAAAAAAATAAAAAAAAAAGTTATTCTAATAGGTATTTCTCTTTGTAGCTTTAATTTGCATTTCCCTAATGATTAGTGGTGCTGACCATTTTTTCATATAGCTATTAGCCATTGGTATGTCTTCTTTTGAGAAACGTCTGTTTAGGTCTGTTGCCCATTTTTTAACAGGCTTATTTGTTTTCTTGCTACCAGGTTGCAGGAGTTACTTAGGTATTTTGGATATTAACCCCTTATCACATTTATGGTTTTTAAATATTTTCCTTTCCATTCTGTAGGTTGTCTCTTCATCTTGTTAATTATTTTCTTTGTTGTGCAGAAGCTTTTTAGTTTGACGCGATCCCACTTGTCTATCTTTGCTTTTGTTGCCTGTGCTTTCAGAGTCATACCTAAAATCATCATCGCCCAGACCAATGTTATAGAGCTTTTCCCCTATGTTTTCTTCTGGTAGTTTTATAGTTTCAGGTCTTATATTTAAGCCCTTAATTCCATTTTGAGTTGATTTTTGAATATAATATAAAATAATTTTGTTCTTCTGCATGTGGGTATTCAGATTTGCCACTAGCATTTATTAAAAAGATTGTCCCTTCCCATTGTGTATTCTTTGAACTTTCGTAAAAAATTCTTTTCTTGATTTCCTGATTTTCTATCCTGTTCTATTGGTTGATGTACAGCAGGAGGGAAACAAAGTGTTCTGAAGAATAGGTGATAAGTCCATTTGTACCTTCTTAGGAAGGTGAATTTCTGAAAATAAGGTTTTGAATAGATAATACACAAACACATGACAAAATTCAGAATGTATAAAATGGTATATATGTTGACATTAAATCTCCCTCTCATGCCTGGTCTCCAGCAACTTTTCATCTCCCAAGAAGCAAAAGTCATTACCAATTATTGTGTTATTGTATATTTTTCCAAAAATGTTCTATGCATTTTAAACATGAAAATGTATGAATACATATATAACATTAAAATAAACTTGAATACAAATGGTTGTACAAAATACAGCTTCATATGTGTCAGCTTTTCACTTAAAATACCATGAAGATCATTCCACATCACATATAAAGCTATTTTAGTATTTTTGTTAATGCCACCGGAGTACTTCATTGCACCATAAATTAACTAAACAGACATCTATTGATAGATATTCAGGTTTGTAATTGTTTCACTAATGCAATGCTAAAATATCTTAGTGCATATATATATATATATATATATATATATATAATTTTCCAAAGGTATAAGCTTATATCAGTTGGATAAATTCCTAGAAGTGAACTTCCTTGGTAGAAGCCAATCTTAAATTGTGTTTGTATGTTAATTGGATGACTTAAACTGAACAACTGTCATTGAATGTTGATCTTGCATCATTTACTTGGACCAATAAACGGAGAAATTTTTCATTATTTCCATCTTTGAAGGTAAATTAAAACCCTTCTGTACTTCACTAACCAAAGTTTTTATGTTAAGGTTGCCCATTGGATTTAATATTTTATTTTTGAGCCCAGATTATACAACAAAGTAATTATTTGTCAGACCTAAACATGATCTTTCCAATTACTACATAAATTTGTAAGCAAAACTGAAGTGTGGTTTATTTGCTCACACACCAAGGACATTTCCCCATTCACTTTGAATCTGGTTATTTCTCATTGCCTTCTCTAAATAAGTGGGTTTTTTAAATGATTATCGTATCTCCTTCTCTCCTACCTTGGCAATGAAGACTCTAACAACCTAGCTCAATACTAGGATAGCGCCACAGAATTTAAATCTGGATATATTTCCCACTTAAAATGTAAGTTGTCAAATGTAATGCATTCACAATTGAAAGTTTCAAATTGAATAACATACCTAAATTTATCAGAGGTCTCTTCCTCTATTTTTAATTCCAAACAAAACTGCAAACCTTCAGGAGTCCCTGAGAATAAGTGTCCTCCACCCCCAGAGGAATCTTAAATATTATTGACATTGTCTCTTGTGTGTAGACCTCAGTTTGGCCAATAAGGGATAACACATAAGAGAAAACTGGTGAAACAATGGCTTGTGTTGCTATAGCTCAATAGGTGGAATTAATGACATTTTTCTGTGTGGTGATATGTGCATGCCATGACTCATAACACAGACACATATCCTCAAAAGAACGTGCCATATCTGAGACTGTGAGTTTTTTTCTCTTCATGCATTTCTTGCCATCTGGTTAATCTGCTGAGAGTGAAGCGTGAACTTTTTTGAGCTCATTCCCTGCAGAGCATTATTGAAGCATGGTACAGATGCTTCTGAACTTATGATAGGGTTATGCATGAATAAACCCATTGTAAGTTGAAAATGCACTTTCAACTTAGAATAAGTTTACCCATATACAGTCCCCTCAGAAGTCCAGGACGTATTGAATGCGTATCACTTTCACACGGTCATAAAATGGAAAGACCATTAAGTAAGACCATTGTATAAGTCTGCACTTCATCTCATTTAGTCCTCACTACTTTAGGAAAGTGTGCAGAAAAGAGTTAATAAAGCAGATATGGCTGCTATCCTCTTTTAGAAAGGCCTAATTATAAGGTGGTTCACCCTTGGCTGGTATCTAGGAACTTGGGTTTCAAGAATGTTCCCACCACTGGGGCGGCGCCTGTGGCTCAGTGAGTAGGGCACCAACCCCATATGCCGAGGGTGGAGGGTTCAAACCCAGCCCCGGCCAAACTAACAAAAAATAGCCGGGCGTTGTGGCGGGAGCCTGTAGTCCCAGTTACTGGGGAGGCTGAGGCAAGAGAATCACCTAAGCCCAGAAGCTGGAGGTTGCTGTGAGCTGTGATGCCATAGCACTCTACCAAGGGCAATAAAGTGAGACTGTCTCTACAAAAAAAAAAAAAGAATGTTCCCACCACTAATTAGAGTGGCTCACTGTGCCTAAATTATCTGTACACACAACATGGTTTGTGTTGAACACCTGTTTACCTTCCTGGGTACTGAGCTGTGAGTGTGACCATGTGCTGAGTCCTATGATTCCTCCTACAGAATTCTTGAACCTGAGGTGGCCCTTGGGGACCCTGCCACAGAGTAAGTATTATGATTATCCACATCTTACAGAGCAGAAAACTGAAATACAGAAAGGTTCTGGAAACTCCAGTGTTCTCAGTTGACCCTGTACGTAAGGGCCAAGAATGATTTTACAGAGATATAGTGCTTAACATCTTAATCTCTGTGGCTTTTGAGATGGTTGTAAAATGTAGTTTTCATTGATTTCCCTGTTGTTCTGTCAATGAGAAAGTTCTTACTATGTCCTGCTGAAAATTTTATATATAATATACACATATATAATAAACAACGTACTGCTGGACATTAGACCAAGAGGCAGCAAATCATGGCCCATGGACCAAATTTAGCCTGCTACTTTTTGTTTGTATGTACATCCTTCAGGGTAAGAATGGTTTTATATTTTTATCTGGTTGAGGATAAAAAGGGAAAAGAAGAACAAAATTTTGTGTTATAAAAATTATGAGAAATTAAAATGTAAGTGTTCTCATATAATGTTTCATTGGAACACATCCACATCCATTAGTTTATATATTTCCATGGCCATTTTCATGCTATATGTAGTGACACGGTTGAGTGGTTGCATCAAAGTCCATATGGTCTACAAAGCCCTTTACAGAAAAAGTTTGAAACGTCTCCTCCAGATCCTTCATATTCAAGGCCTTCCTCTCCTAGTCAACCTTGTGTCTACTATTTTCATCTCCCACATACCATAGACCTTTATCTCCTAAAAGCCAGAACCCATGTTATACATACCTGGCACTGCGAACTTAGAGAAAAATCACTTCTTTTCTCTGGACCCCAGTTTTGTCATCAGAAAAAAATGTAAAAATGTTGTTATTTTGACAGTATAATTATGAAAATTAAATGAAATAATATAGAAAAAATAATTTAGTTCAAAGTAAGAACTTCAGAAATGGCATTATTACCAGTGGTAATTATTTTTATAAAATCCAGTAATACTTTTATCTCCTTGTATAGTATAGAGCTAACTATAGATAATCAATAAAAATTTCAAAACAAAAACAAATTGAGTAGGTTGGCATAATAGAAAGTAATCAGGATTCTAGAACTAGAAGGCTTAGATCTAATTTTCAGATCTAATTTTCTAGATCTAATTTTTCTGATCTAATTTTCAGAGAATTTGGACCAACTTCTTATCTTTTCTTTGTTTCTTTTTTTTTTTTTTTTTGAGACAGTCTCACTTGATCACCCTTGGTAGGGTGCCATGGTATCTTAGCTCACAGCAACCTCAAACTCTTGGGCTGAAGCGATCCTCTTGCCTCAGCCTCCCAAGTAGCTAGGATTACAGGCACCTGCCGTAACATTGGCTATTTTTTTAGAGACAGTTTCTCTTGCTCAGGCTGGTCTCGAACCTGTGAGCTCAGGCAATCCACCTGCCTTGGCCTCCCAAGTGCTGGGTTTATAGGCATGAGACACCCTGCCTGGCCTTCTTACCTTTTCCATATGCCAGTATTCTTATTGCTAATTGGCCTGGGACATTTGACTGACTTCCCTTTGGAGAACACATCAAAGAATCAGGTACATATTTCCTCAGATCCTTGTGGAGAAATGGCACTCGAGATCAAGATATCCCTTACATGATCCTTAAGATCTATCCCCCTTGTTCATAATCACTCCAAACTCAGGATTTCTGAGTGTTGCGATTTTCTTAAAAAGAAAACAAACTCATCTAGACGTTAAAAGTCATTTTAAAAAAATTGTCCTATATCTCAGTGCAATTTTCTACTTATCCACTACAGATGATACCCTGCTTTCATCAAATTGCAACTGACCTAATTTGTAAAGATTCCAGTGAAAAGAGGCTCATTACAATCCTTCCTCTCTTTAGCAGCCTCTTTCCTCCCTCAAATGATCTAGGTCAGAATGGCCCACTACAAATAGCTGGAAAAATTACAAAGTCACTCAAGAACCTTCTGAAAGGAGCTTCCAGGAGTGGAGTCTCTAAGGATTGGCGACAGACAGGCGCTGACTAGGAGTAAGATGGGAGTAGAATGGCTTGCAGGGGAGAAGGACTTAGGAAATGCCTGACAAAGTGCAGCAATGGCTAGCTGCTACTCCTCTCTTGCTTACAGAACAGTTTTAAGAATCACCCATCACTGGTCTTCTGATTAATGCCTATAATTCAGGAGACACTTTATTTTGACCCTTGTACTTTATACATAAGTAATGAAGCAGTTCCAATAATAGAATCATTCAACCAAGGTATATCAAGTCTACTTTGTGCAAAACACTACTGTCATGGAGGCCATGTCAGTTTGGTGTTCCCACAGTAACACTGTACAACCTCAGAATCCCTGTGGCATACAACAATATGAGTTTACATCTTGTTCCTAAATTTGAGAGGTCTAGGAAGGCTCAACTTCAGACAGGAATGGCATGAGTGGCTCTGTTCCACATGCCTCTCATTCTTCTCTTAGGAGCCAGTTTACCCAAGGAAAGCTACTCCCATAACAATGACAGAAGGGCAAGAGGGAGGCATCTTGATGGCTTAGGCTCAGAACTGGCATAGTGTACCTTCTGTCCTATTATCAGTGAACCATGTGGCCAATTCCAAAGTCAAGGGGAAGAGATATGTCCATTGCTCAGGCTGAGGCTGTGCCATGTAGATGCATGAAGGCATTGGACCCAATATTTGAATCTATCACTGAGTCATAGGACAAAATAGTTTCCAAAATAGTTCCAAAATGAACCTAGGGATCATCTAGGCCAACCTTCAAATTCTCAAGACAAGAAATATGAGCACCAGAAAATTTAAATGGCAAGTAATCAGAGCAAACACTCTTTTGCACAATGATAAATTATACATATTATGATCAGCCTTCTGAAAGATGATAAGTTTAGAAAGGTTGAGGTAAGTTACCAACTGTAAACAATTCTTGGTGGTTAGGCTTAGTTGACAGGTTATGGAGCCAATACAAACCCAGAAAGCAATTAGAGAGAGTCTAAATAGGAGGCAAAAAGAGAAAGCAGAGATTGAGCAGTATCCTGGCATCCAAATGGATGTAGGAACAATCACAGGAACACTGACTCAAAGCAGCATTTAAGTCTTTTGGAGGGTTATAGAGAAAGACAAATCAAGTCCCATAGAAACTTGACCAGAGACTTTCAAAGGGAAAAAAAATCCTTCCTCATTTCTGATGCCCCTGGCCTTTCTCTGCCTACTTTCTCAACCCATTCCATGAAGGGTAGAGCAATGACTCTACCACATTTAGCCTTTCCGTCTCTCTTGGTAGATATCCTTCCCTACCAGACAATTTTAGACTTCCCTCTAAGCCAGATGGGGACAGTTTGGGTCCCTGAGAGTAAGCCAGTCTAACTCTAGGATTCTCTGTTAGGAAGCCCATGTGCCTGTAAGCCACTTTCCCCCATAATATCTCAATCTACTTAGAAATAGAATGTGATTTTTCACCCTCTATTAAAATTACAACACAAAGTATGAAGCCTAGGCTCGGGACACAATGCTGTACCTTGTATAGAAAGTCAGATAGAGATGACTAATTAGACTGAGAAGTTAATCCAAAACCTCTTTTACTTTGAGAAATTAATGTGCAGAGGAATGAAGCTAAACTAAGGTTACATAAGTGAGACATTTGAAACAACGGGTCATTGCGAGTAACTCTGTATGTGTATATATTACCCAGAGACAGTCTAGGATGTAGTACCTGGAGCTGAGCATCCTATACAGTGAGGTCTTGAGCGGTCCCCAGTTCCAAAGATCAAGGAATGCAATGATAAGGTATAATCAGACTTCTAACATGAAGTTTTATCCGGCAGATCTTTTTGCAGTGTGATATTTTATATACTACCTTAGAGTTGCTCCCTAGATATAGCTGCAAGGATATTTTCTTTTAAGTTCCAATTGAAACTGCCTCATTCTTCTCTAGTTCTTATCTACTGCTCTGTTTCATTTCCTAATATGTTGTCTATGTCAGACAACTAACCACTCCTTGGCACAGGCCATATGGCACAGCCATATTATTTGAAATCTTGTTGCTTTTTGCCCATATTAACTCTTCTGCCTAGAATTTGTCTGGGCCTCCTTTTCCACCAAGAAAATTAACTCTTTGAGATATAACCTCAGTATTCTCTCTCATGGTAAATCCTTCTTGTCCACTACCCCTGTTGTCTGCATATCACAGAGAAGCTAGGTAGGTCTCTGTTTTGGTTTTGGTCATACTGTATTACCATTATTTGTTAACCAATATGCTTTATCCAGGAAACCATGAAATATATAAGGGCAGAGTCTACCTCATTCATTTCATTTTTTGTTTTTGCAGGCATGGAACTCCAAACAATCTCACAAGTTTTTTAATACAAATTGTCATTGAATGGAAGATGTATTTACTAAAGCTGACATCCTTTACTTAATTAAACATCCCATAAAGCCTCATTCAGAGCCTATTTACTTCTATACCAACACAATTATAATCAACTTAGCAAATCTCTCACTAAAAGAAAATAAATAGCAAGATGTAAAGAGGTGTAGTAGGATGAGTTTGCCAAACCAGGCACACAAAAACAGTACAAAGAAACAGTGACAAGAGAAGAGAGTTCAAAACTATAATAGCTTGCTTAAAAATTTAAACACAGAATTACCACCTGATCCAGTAATTCCATTTGTAGAAATATATTTGAAAGGAGTGGAAGCAAGAACCAGATATGTGTGCACCTATGTTCATAGCAGCAGTGTTCATCATAGCCAAAAGGTGGAAGCAACCCAAGTGTTCATCGACAGAATGGGTAAATAAAATGTGAAATCATGTATGTACATATACAGATATAGATATACAAACACACACATACATATACATATAACGGGGGCCATAAAGTTCATGTACAATTCTAAATTGCACACTATGGTCACCCTGTGTTCCTATGTGTGTGTATATGTATATCTGTATATATTTATATGTGTGTATATGTATATATGTATATGCACATGCACACATAGGGTGACCATAAAGTTTGTGTGCAATTTAAAATACAGTGCAATAGTGTTGTGTACGTAGATATGGATATATGTGTATATATGTATGTATATATGTGTATGTAGATGCACACACACACATATATGTACAGTACAGAATTATTCAGTCTTGAAAAGGAAGGAAATTCTGATACATGCTACAACATGGATGAAACTTAAAGATGTCATGATAAGTTAAATGTGCCAGTCAAAAGTACAACTATTGTATGATTCAATTAATACATCTACAGTAGTCAAATTCATAGAGACAGAAAATAGAATGGTGGTTTCTGGGGGGTGGCAGATGGAAGAATGAAGAGTTAGTATTTGATGGGTACAGAGTTCCAGTTTGAGAAAATGCAAAAGTTCTGGAGATGGATGGTATTTGCACAGCTATGTGAATATACTTAATGCCACTGAACTGTATGCTTTAAAATGACTTAAAAGGATAAATTTTGGGCTGTGCATATTTTGCCATCATAAAATACAGTAACACATAAATGTTTAGTCCAGTGAGTGTATGTCCTAACAGCTGTGCCCATGCCAATAGCTTTTTCAAAATATTTCTGTATGACATATAGTTCAATATGCTAATAATCATATTTCTGTACCATAAAATGATTAAATTATGTTGCCCCTTAGTGTTCTGCTGAGAGACAGAGACAAATAGCATGGCCTTTAAAAATAAATTTTGCTTAGAATAGTTGAAATTAACCATGGTGTCATCTTAAAGTGGCAAATTCTATATGGCATTTTAGAAAATGACTCCATACATTTATTGCATATAAATGTTAGCTAATATTTGCCAAAGCACGTAACACTTTGCCTTGAAAGTCACCATTACATGTTTGTTCTATTTGCTACACTCTTTAATGGAGAAAAGAATCTAGTAACATTTATTTCTTTCACTTAATTTTCTATTAAAATATTGTCTTAAGGTTGGGAAAATACATTTCTTATAACAGCCAGTAAATATTATAATTAAACAAATCATTTTTAGAGGAATATGAGCTGAAGCTTTGTAATAGTCTGTTCTGCATGTAGGTGAAAAAGTTTTATTTCAGCAGGAATAAAAATTATTTTTGCTCAAATATTAACCAAGAAAAACACCTTCAAGGCAATATTTTGGGAAAGGTTCTAACTTGATAAAAAAGCAATCAAAATGAAAATGCCATCCTGGGTCAAGGACCAATGAGTCACTCATTGAGAGGGTCTTTGAGCTTCACGACATGGCAATGTCCTTTTGAATATAACATTGGGATTTAATGTTCTACTTGAGTACCTTTGAGGCTGATGTAGCTGCACCAAACTTTTTTTCATTTATAACGGTTGCTTTTTCCTCATCTAATAGAAAATTGTATGATGACATTTTGCAGCCAGGTGTAGGGTACAGAGAAAAAACACAATTCAGGGTTGAAGGCATTAAGAAATCTTTTAATCTCTAGTGTAACCTGGTTTCTTGTATCCTCAATGAATCCCCAACAATAAAAAAAAAGCTTAAAAGAAATATTTTAATCTCATTTTTTTAATTAAATCATAGCTGTGTACATTAATGCAGTCATGGGGTACAATGTGCTGGTTTTATATACAATCTGAAATATTTTCATCAAACTGGTTAACATAGCCTTCATGGCATTTTCTTAGTTATTGTGTTAAGACATTTATATTCTACATTTAGTAAGTTTCACATGTACCCCAATCTCATTCTTGCTGAGATTCAGTACCATTTGGTTTGTTCCTTTACTTGAGGATTTAAGAAAATGTCTAAGTCCATTTTAAAAGTTAAAGTATAATGGAAAATAAGTTAAAACATTAAAATATTCCAAATGTTGATTGTTCCTAAAAGTGCTCAAATTAATAGTACTTAATTATTAAATCAGAGCAGCACAGAAAAATATAATTTATTATTGTCAATGGAAAGAATCCTGAAAAAAATAACTAAGACCTGAAGACTCGATAGTCCTTTATCTTTACAACTTAATACTTCTGTGAGCCTGAGTATTTAATCTATTTGTTTGCACATCTGTAAAATGGGAATGATATTGACTGTATAGTTATTATAAAGATTAGAATTAATACATGTAAATGACTGTCAGAAGGCAGCCCTTGATAAAAGGTACCTATTACTGAGATCTCCTCCTATGAACATAATGCTAGCTAAATACACTAGCTAAATCTCACCAAACTGGACTTGAGCCTGTGCAAGAGCTTCCCACCTACTGAACATGAATCACATTACACTTTTGGTAAAACACATATGGAGAAAAACCAACAATTCTCTTTTCATAACCTTCGAAATAACTTTCTTCAGACTCTCAGGTGTAGGGTGACCATAGAAGTCAGCAAACCCTCTCTAAGCAGACCTACAGTTTCCAAAAGGGCCAACCAAATGCAGATATTACCATGGTCAGGGTCTGAAATGGAAGATGCAGGTAAATAAAAAATATAAAATGATTATAAGTGATTATCACCAGACCTAGAAGCAAACAGTATAAAAGAAATGGAAGCCGTGTGAGGAGCAAGGTCAAAGGAAGGGCCAGAGGCTCGTAGGCCATTGCTTTGCCTTCTGGGATAAGTGCCTCAGCCACAGGCTCCCTCCACTGTCCACATGGTGGCATGACCCGCAGGGAGTAGGCCACAAAAGCATCCTTGTAAAAAGCAGACAGTCAGGCCTTCCTCTGGCTATTGGGGATGTTCGAAAATAAAGATTGAATTTTTCAGTTTCATTGGATATTCAGAGTCCAAGCCATGTGGGTAGCAACCTAGGAGTGTGGATGAGGTGGTGGTACATGACAGACCCCCAACTATTGTGCCGATGTTTAAATTTTAATGTGACAATGAAAAGTGAAGTGCTCCAAAACAGACAGTTGCATTTGTTTGACCTGGAGTTCAGTTATTTCAATAAGAATCAAAATGATTTCTACAGCTTAAGTGAATTCTTCTAAACGGTTCTTTTCCTCTGTGTTCATTTACGATCTCCTTCCTGCTATTAGAATAGAAATGCCTAATCTAGCTTGTTTGACTTCATTTCTAGCCCCTAGCACACCCTGGAATATATTCAGTTTTAGTGTGAAATTTCTAAATGAATGAATTCTGAATCCCAGCTGTATTATACGACTACCGACTCCATCCAAGAAAGGAAATTGCCCTTCAGGGGTATCTCTAGGAAATGTGACTCCTAACATGTTTACAAATCTAGGAAGACGTTGTCAATATAAAAAATGTAAAAGCTTCCTATGTATTATTTAATTAACTCTTACCAGCAGGGTACTTAAGAGGACAAAGTACATTAGTCTGATACCATACTAAAGAAACAGAGACCTAGGAAGGTAATACAATTTGGCCATTTTGAATCAGTGAAACTATGAATGAAATAACTTGAGGAAAACAGTTGTTAGCCTTGTAGCCAGGAACAAAGTTAAAGTGAATGCCCTTTTTTGTGTGAAAGTCTCAAAGAATTATAAAGACTGCAGAAAATTGCAGGGCGAACTTCTAGGTGTTTATGTCAAAAATTATGAAACTTAATCTAACTGGGAAAGGTTTTCTTCCCCCTTCTTTTCCTTCATTTGTAATAAAAAAAAAAAATCTAACATAGAACTTACCTCTTAATTTTTTATTTTTTTTTTTTAAAGACAGTCTCTTGCTCTGTCACTCAGGCTGAAGTCCGGCAGCACAATCATAGCTCACTACATTCTAGAATTCCTCGGCTTAAGAGATCCTCCGGCCTCAGCCTCCCAAGTAGCTAAGACCACAGCTGTGTTCAACCATGCCTGGCTAATTATGTTTATCTTTTTATAGAGACAGGATCTCCCCTTGTTCCTCAAACTGTCTCAAGTGGGGCTTCAAGTGGTCTTCCCACATTAGCCCAAAGTGCTGGGATTATAGGCATGGGCCCCTATTTTTAAATGTGCACTTCAGTGCACTTCATATTCACATTTTTATACATGCAATCTCCAGAACTTTCTCATTTTGTAAAACTTAAATTATACCCATTTAAACAATTTACCCCCTTCCTGCTTCCACTTTGCCCTGCCAACCGCCATGCTATTAATACGTCCTGTTTCTTTGAACGTAACCACTTGGGATACTTCAGATAAGTGGAATTATATAGTATTTGTCTTTTTTGTGTATGACTGGTTTATTTCACTTAGCAGAGTCTTCTTAAAGGTTCATTTCTTGGTCAAGTTCATTTTAAGATCAGTTTCTACATATATTATTTAAAGCATTAAGGATTTCGAAGTGAACCCAATATGATCTCACCAGAAAAAAAAAAAAAAACACAAATCTCTGGAAAGCAAGTACAAAGTTTACAATATATTAGCATAGTCAAAAAAAAATAATCCCAATCATTGAAGAAAACTGGTGAAACAGACGGTTGCATTACCTATGGGACTAAGCAGAAAACAACTTCGGACTAGGTGAGAAATGACCTGAGTTCAAGTTTGGGTTCTTCAATTAACAGGGGAGTGAGAATTAGCAAGTTATTGAGCATTTCTGAGCTTTGAGCCCTCATTTCTTTGAAAAGAATGTTGATGTACAGATAAGATTAAACATATGTTATATCTTTGTGATACATGTATAAAGTGTTGTATAGGTGAAAGATAGAATTATTTAAAAGTAATTTTCACATGTTATTTAATGGGTACAGCATTTTGGTTTTGTAAGATAAATAATGTTCTTTGGATAGACGGCAGTGATGGCTGCACAGCCATGTGAATGTACTTAATGTCATTAAACTGCACACTAAAAAATGGTTAAAATTGTAAATTTTATGTTATCTATACTTTACCACATTAAAAAATACTAAAAAAAAATAACAGTATTTAAGTCTTGAAAAGAAATTACTGAATTAATGACACATTTTGAAAGTAGCAATTCGTATTATTTTTCTATTCAGATTTTGAATTATCATTTTTTGCACTCCCTTATCCAAAATACCATTGGCACTACAAGCACATAAAATGTAAAAATCTAACTTTACTGTTCAAGGGATTACCATACATATTTTTAAAATAAGGGTTCTGAGGCCAGTTAGTGATGTCTCATACTGGAAATCTTAGCATTTTGGGAGGCAGAGGCAAGAGGATAGCTTGAGCTCAGAAATTCAAGACCAACCTGAGCAAAAGCGAGACCCTATCTCTACTAAAAATAGAAAAATTAGCCAGATGCTGTGGCAAGAGGTCTGCAGTCTCAGCTACTTGGTAGGCTGAGGCAAGAGAATCGCTTGAATCCAGGAGTCTGAGGTTGCTGTGAGCTAGGCTGACACCATGGCACTCTAGCCTGGGGCAACAGACTGAGACTCAGTTCCAAAAAATAAAAAATAAACAAAAGCTCCAAATTCTTATCCTTTTGAGAAAGAAATTATTTTCACCATCTAAAATGTAGCAAAACAGAAGCACAAATGTGTTAAGCGATTCACTCCACCCTAGGGATCCAGGTTGCCAGTTTAGACACAGAAAACGTCATGCTCATTTTAATACATGTATTAGGGAAATAGTTTAGTTCCATATGTATGATTTCTAAAGCTTAATGAAAGTAACTAGGTAAATTCTTGATATCAGTATGGTAAGGTGTGTGATTTAACATCCTAGAATAGGATGTGTTCTAAAACCGGACAGTGTTCTAAAACCTGCAAATTCATTGAACAATTAAGATCAAAGTAGATGAACCCTGTTAAAGTTACTGTCTACATGAGTCACATACCTTCATTTTTAGCAACATTTTTCAAAACTTTGTTTTTACATTTCCAGGCTTTAAGTCCAGTAGTCTTCTTTTTCTTTTTCCAATCTTCCATTTTATCAACATCTAATAACCAAATACTCTTGCCAAATAATATTATACTCCCCAGTAAATCATTGAAATGTCCTTTGTATGAATTGCTCATTAACATAAAATGTCTGAAGGGTAAGGGGAAAAACATACCATCCCTAAAATTTTGAACACAGGATGGAAGTTTTCTTCTTCTAGAACTCTGTTTTAAAGGGCATTCTATCAATTTCACTTCAGGAATGATCCAGGGAATCCTAAACTGTGTATGGGTAATGAAACAATCCCAGCCTGGAGTTTACCTATCTTTTATCATAATCTAAACAATTACATTGATATAATATAAAAATAAATTACATCCACTGACATACTAAAATATTATTCTTAATCCTGTAGCCTTGGAAATAACATTCAGGTCCTAAACTGAGATTTGTACATGCTATGTTCAATTTTCAATTCATATTCTACTGGCTAAGAAATTGCTAAGTCCTTGTAGGCAATTAAACAATAAATAAAACGTTACGAGAAAAAGTAAAGACCTAAAAACCATGCTATGAATAGAGAATAGGTAAGATAGAAATGGTGATTGGTTAGATTTGATTTACTCAGTGTGTCAAGCATTTATTAGCTTACTTTAGGTAACTCATAACTCCTTCATTGGGAACTTAGGTCTCAGGCACTATGTTAAATGTTTCACACTTATAATTCCATTTAGTTCACACCATAAGCTTATGAAGATGAATATTATTCCTACCCCTACTCAGGTAAGAAAACTGGTGTTCAAAGATGCTAAGTAATATACCCCAAATAACATGATATCGTAGAGCCCCAAAAATGCCTTAGAGTTCATCAGCCTCAAATCCTGCCTCGATGCAGATGTTCTGAAGGTTGGCACCTAGCCTCTGTTTTGATACTTTTGATAAGAGGATCAGTTCACTGTCTAAAAATGGTTGATAGAAAGTTCTTTGCTTCCTTTCAGTTCACCAAAACCTTTACACCTTTAAGTTCTATTCTTTGGTTTCCTTAAGTTAGAATTCCAGAGTCCTTTCCCCTCCATGTAGTTGAAGAGAAATGGCTGTATTCACACCATCATCGGATGTGGATTTCAGAACCTTTGCAGTTGATGACCTGAAAAATTCCTCCCCCAAAATTCCAGTCCTTAACCCCAGTCCTCTATCTACAATACACTGCATTTTTCCAACATGTCTGTGGAAACTTGAAGCCCAGAATTGAGCACCATGCTGCAGACCAGCTCTGCCCAGAACAGGGTCAGCAGGGCCATCGCACTGCTTGCTCTGAACTACATCTAGGGATTCAGCCCAGAATGCATACTTATTTTGCTGCCATGCCATATTACTGACTTCCCTTAGCTCCCCAGTTGGCTACAGGCCCCAGCTCTTTTTTCCCCAAACCATAGTTAAGTCACGTTTCTGCTGGCTCTTACATAGTTTATTTTTTGACATTTCAGACTTTTTTTTTTTTTAGTTTGAGTTTTCTTAAAGCTCACCAGAAGAGATTCAACCAATTTCAATTTTGTAAATATATTTTTTTTAAATTTTAGACCTGCTACCTAATGTTTTAATGAACCTTGTAACAACTGGGACTTTTCTCACCAGTCACAGTGAGAGAAAGCTCAGTCATGCAAAGGGCTTTCCAAGACTAAGCAGGAAGAACCACATGGAGACTTTCCATTCAAGGATATGAGTATAGTCTAGGGAACTTAATTCTAGAGAAAAAATCTGTTCAAGTTTGTCTAAACCTTAGACTTGGCAAGTAAATATCCTACAATAAAGTACCAACTGGCTGAAGCTTCCTTGTGTTTTGGAGAAATCTGCTTTCAGATTTCCTGTTGTCTCTGTTCATACATTAGGCCCTGTTTTCTCTGTGGGAACAGAACTATTGCTGGTCGCTGTCCTACTTGGACACGGGATGTTCTTTTACCACTTGTCATTATGTCTACCCAGCTGACATCTCCACCAATGGGAAGATTGCTTTCCCCTTTCTGGGCAACTCACGTTTTCCCCTCTCACACAGTGCTTTTTTTTGTACCTGGCTACTAGACACAATTAGTTAACTGTTGAAATAGCTCTCTTCACATCCCCTTGTCTATGATCAGACTTCTTCTGTAGCTTAAGGCAGAGTTGAGCTTCAAAAGGGAAAAGAGGAAATTCGAGAGTCTTTAACCAAGAGCAGATAAGAGTCAAAAAGCAGTTAAGAGAGGCAGAGAACCAGGTAGGCCCTGCTAGAGACCCTATTAAGAAAGTAAATGAGGTTAAATGAGGTGAGATATGATGTAATGATAGAAAGAGCTACATTTATTTGCCACTTACTCTGTGATAGGTATACTACATATTGTATCCCATTGAATCCTCACAACAAAGGCTATGAAGTTGGTGCTGTATTCATTTCAATTTTAGAGCTGAGGAAATTGCACTTCAGAGGATTTTAGTGGCTCCTGAGTCAATTGATAAGTACCAAAAATGTGATTTAAATTAAGTTAGTCTATAACACTAATCCCTCAGTTTTACAGATATAAAATCAGAGACCCAGTGGAGTTAAGTGACTTGCTCAAGAATACAAGGACTTGGTTTCAGATCCAGGACTGCAATCCAGTGTCTTGAATCTCCCAGGCACTTTACTATTTATAAAATGAGGTGACCTCCTAATCCAAATTGTAGATTACTATCCCATCAATTTCTTTTTAAATTATTCCCAAATCATGCATGCATTACCACATAAAGTTGCTGGGATCCACGATTTCACAATTTTGAAACTTGTGACATTTATATATCTTTATACTTCAGATTTTGAATTCTCTAAAAATGATTGCTTGAGTTCTATAATATTTTATCTGTTTTTTTCCTTAATACCTACAGATATATATTACGTTGGCATACAAGCTTGCACACATTTGAAAATATTTTCCTTTCACTATCATCTCATCTTTCTTCTGAAGATTATTAAACCCGATTGAAAACCCACAAATAAAAAGTTAATACGCAGCATCCTGCATGCCAGGCACTATTATGCGCTTTCCATGTACGATCAATAAAGTACTATTCTATGTAATACTCAAAACAATCTACGAAGTATTATTTTTATTTCCACTTTTTAGTTGATGAAACTGAAACACAGATTAAGTAATTTTCCCTAAGTCACAGAGCTAATAAACAGCAAAGTCACCTTTAAACTCAGGTATGTGAAACTGGAGCCTGCATTTTTAAACTATGCCTTCATAGTATGAATAAAGTAGTGGTTTTTTTCTTTATTATGACATTTGTTAATTTCACACTATCCACCCCAAGCAAGGTTCTAGCCCATCCTGTACTATTTTTAGCTCCAAGCATGAGGAAGAGAGATCTTGGCATTGTCTTCATTGTTTTTGTCTCAGACCTTCCTTGACTTCAGCCATGCTTACACGTTTCTTGAATTACATGCCAGCTTTTCCATCTTTTGTACATAACATTTAAAATATATCAGTTCTTAGATGGATCCTCTTTTTTTTTCTTTTGGCTATGATACATACTTTTGTTTTATTCTAATAGAATTTCCCATATTTTATAGAAAGGCCAATAAGATAATGAAAGTATTCAAAATAATTGTGTGGTTGAGTATTATTACTAATTCTGGTTAAACAGGTCACTTTACAGATCTTTGAATTACACTAACAGATAATTTAAATGAAAACCTAAAGATCAAAGCAGCATTAAAGTCAGAACTTTTTTTTTTTTTTTTTTTTTCTTAAGAGGCATATCTGACTTTGAACATGGGACAATTCAGTGTTCATGGGACAGTGTTTTCTGTGTCTTTCTCTAACTCTCAGCTCAGGTTTTCTCTGGGATAATTAGCCTAAGAATAAAATCAGAAGCCACGGAGCTTTGGCTTCCTGTGTTTCTCTTTTTTTTTTTTTTTTTTTTTTTTTTTAGCTTTTTATATGTTTATTGACCATTTGGGTTTTCTGTTTTTTTTTTTTTTTTTTTTTTTTTTTTTTATTGTTGGGGAACTTTTTTTTATGAAGGCACAGTCCAGTCTAAAAGTTGTTCAAAGTCTTAATTTTGATCAATAATTATTAAGTACATAAGTGTAGAAATCATAAGAAATTGAACTTAAGAGTTCCATAATGGCTAAAAATTGTTGTTTAAAAAAATCTTTGTGTGACAACTTTCATGTGACACATTCAAAACAAACTGAATTCAATTCTTATTGAAATTTAATGAGGTCATACCTTTGGTCAAATTGACTTCCTTTCAGTTAAGACTTTGTGAAGAATTTTGGGAAAAGGGAGCTGATTTTACTACTTTCTTTAGATTCTCTTTCTGTTAGACCAACAGAAAGGTTGTATAAAGTTGACTGTGTCACTTAATAGGCAATAAATATTTAGTGTACATTGACTTTATGCCAGACAAATTCTGGGAATCAGAAAAGATCCAGCCAAGGTCCTGCCCTTGAGGAGCTTATACTCTACTTATTTGACAGATAATAAATACATAAACAAATAAAGTAGATAGTAATAAGCACTAGATAATTCATAAGCACTATAAAGAAGGCATATAACATAATAGTTAGAAATATTATGAAGATAGAGTAGACTACATTGACTAACATGGTCAGGGAATATCCCCTGAGAAGAAGGCATCATGTTGGTGACTAGAAGAAGGAAGGCAGCCTGATGATGATTTGTAGGAAGATTACAAGCAAATCTTGAGAATAAGAAGTCCAAAGGGTATGAAGATCAGAAAGTCTGGCCAGGGTTAGTGAGTAGGAAAAAGATGGAATGAATTGGGATCTGAAAGATAGACAGGAACCAGTAAGTCCAGTATGTTACTATGAAGGGTTTTATAGAAATAAATGATGTCCCTGACTTACACTTCTGAATGATACTCTGTGTAGAGGGACAAAGTGAGGACAGGGAGACTAGTTTGGAGACCATCGGAGCTATTCATGTGGAAGATGACAGTGACTAGGTTAGGATCGTAACAGTGGAAGTAATAAAAAGTGGAAGGATTTGGGATATATTTTGGAGAAAGGTTCAACAGCATTTCCTGATGGGGTGGTTTCAGGATTTGAGTGAAAAAGAAAAATAAGGAATCGCTGCAAGTTTTGGGGCTTGAGAAACTGATGAGTAGTGATACAAAGTGCTTAAATGGGGAAAGTTTAATGAGTAATATACTTGGCAATGGATTGTGACATGAATGGTTCTTTTTGAAATGTGTTAAGTTTAAGATTTCTCTATATAAATACAAAATATGACACGAAGATTTTGGCTAATGATTTAAATTTGGGAAACATTACCATATTGATATTATTTCAAGTCATTGGATTAGGTATTTTCACCTAAAGGAAAAACATAGTTATAGAAAAAAAAAGAGTCTAAATCTGAGCCTAGTGTGCCCCAAGATTTCTTTAGATGTCAAGAAGAAAGGACATTATTCACAAAGACCTTAAGAAAGCAGCCAGTGAAGCAGGAAAAACAAGTGTGGTAAGGAGTGATACCTGCAAGCGGAATAGAAAGCTCCAGGCACTCCTTTCTCCCATGGAGACATTTATCCAACAATACACGGATGATTTCTTCTATGGGAAATCCAGAAATCTATTAAGAAATTCCTGAACCCCAGATAAGTATGAAATAAATCACATCAAAGCCAATAGGAATATCTGTACCACCCTCTCACCGTAGTCCCCTTACTCCATCTAGAGTAGCCTGGATATCTGGGGATAACTGAGAACAAAAGAGCTGAGCAATGTGGGGCTTCTCCAGAGGACCTGTGGCACAGCTGACAGTGGCCAAAACAGTTCAGAAGCTTCTCCCTGAGTAAAGACAGAGAAGAGGACAGCACATGTCCGATGTTCCAGCATGTAGATGGGGACTTTAAGGGACAAGTGTTTGTATAACCTAACTCAGAGTCCCAATAGAACCTGGCATACTCTAAATGCCAGAGACTTCTGAGAATAAAATATAGCTGGATAGTATGCTTCTTTAGAGGACTCATAGTAGAGTAGACAGAAACCAGAGGCAGTGTGATCTTACAAGCTCCTGAAGCGTGAACACAGCGAATCCTTCCAATCAGGAATCTGCATGCACAAACTAAAAGAAAACACATTACAGAAAAGGTTTGAGAGGCCCTCAGAATCCCTAGTTGGCCTGATTGGTCTTTCCCTATACAAAGATTATGAGAAGTGGCCATTTTTATCAAATGCCTAGACACCAGCACGTAAGTACATGAAATATGAGTAAATGGAAAATTGGCTCAATCAGAAGAACAAAATAAACATCCAGAAACCACCTCCAATGAAACAAATACACATAAATTTCCTAACAAAGATTTAAAAATAACCATCATAAAGATGCTCAATGAACTCAGGAAAATAATAGATGAAAAAAATAAAGATTTCAACAAAGAGATTTTTAAATGTTCTTTTTGTTTGTTTGTCTTGTAGAGACAGAGTCTCACTGTACCGCCCTCAGGTAGAGTGCCATGAGGTCACACTGCTCACAGCAACCTGTAACCCTTGGGCTTATGCAATTCTCTTGCCTCAGCCTCCCGAGCAGCTGGGACTACAGGCACCCGCCACAACACATGGCTATTTTTTTGTTGCAGTTTGGCTGGGGCTGGTTTTGAACCCACCACCTTCGGCATAAGGGGCTGGCGCCCTACTCACTGAGCCACAGGCGCTGCCCTTTAAATGTATTTAAAAAAAAAATTTGGAGCTGAAGAGTGCAATTACTGAACTATTAATTTAAAAAAATCAACTACATGTATTTCAATAGCAGATGATTTGATCAAGCAGAAAACAGAATCAGCAAACATGAGGATAGGTCATCTGGCCATTTGAAATTATACAAAATAGAAAAAGAAAGGAAGGAAGGGAGGGAGAGAGGGAGGGAAGAAGGCTTTCAAGACTTGTAGAACAACATCAAGTGAACTAACATATGCATTATGGAATTTAAAGAAAAAGAAAGGGTCAGAAAACATATTTAAAGAAATGAAAAATGACAAATAGTTTTCCAAATCTGAAGAAAGAAATGGGCATCCAAGTTTAAGAAGCCCAAATCTGAGGAACCCAAACAAGTCTATATCAAGACACATTATAATAAAACTGTGAAAATCAAAAATAAAGAGATAATTTTAAAAGCATCAAAAGAAAAGTCACTCTTTATAAAAAAGGAAAGACCCTCAATGAATCCCCAACAATAAAAAAAAAAAAAAGTTAAAAAAAAAAAAGGGAAGATCCAATAGATTTCTCAGCAGAAAACATACAGGACAGAGGGAGTAGAACGATAGCCCAGAATACTACGTCCATCAAAACTGTCCATTAAAAATAAAGGAAAGATAAATATTTTCTCAAAGGAAAGCTGAGAGTTCATAACCACTAGATCTGTCTTACAAAAAATGCTAAAGGGAATCCTATAAATTGAAATGAAACCAAATGAAAGCATACGAAATGAAAGCATATGAAATTATATAACTCAAGGATAAAGGTAAATATATAGGCAAATACAGAATACTATAATGCAATAATGTTGGTGTGTAAATCACATTTAATTCAGGTATAGGAATAAAAGATAAAAATAAATAAGTATAAATACAAAAATATCTTAGTGATATAAAATTAAAAAAGATATAATTTATTACATCAGTAACAAAGTGTGTAGGAGGAGAAATAAAAGTGTAGCATTTTTATATGTGATTTAAGGTATGTTTTTATTAATTTAAAAAGAGTATGAACTATAAAATGCTTCATGCAAAATTCATTATAATCACAATAAAGCACCTATAAAAGATACACAAAAAGTGAGAAAGGAGTCAAAGCATGTCATTACAAAAAAAACGACAAAACACAAGACAGCAAGAGTGAAAAAGGACAAAAGAGCTATAAAAGAAAAAAAACTAACAAAATGTCAATAGTAAGTCTCTCCCTATAAAAATGTCTGTAAATATAAAAGAATCGAACTCTTGATCAAAAGACATGGAGTGGTTGGACGGCTAAAAAAAGAAAAAAAAATCAAGATTTAACTATGTGCTGTCTATAGGAGAATCACTTTACTTTTAAGAACATACATAGAAATGAAAGTGAAACAATGAAAGGAGAAATTTCAGGCAAGTGGTAAGTAAAACAGCAGAAACAGCCTTATTCTATCAGACAAAATAGACTTTAAGTCAAAAACTGTAAAAAAGGACAAAGAAGTACATTATTTAATCATAAAAGAGTCAAATCATCAGGAATATTAACAATTATAACTACATGCATACCCAGTATTAAAACACTCAAATATACAAAGTAAATATTGATAGATTTAAAGAAAAAAAATAGATGACATATGATAATAATGAGACTTTATATCTTATCTTCCATAATGCATACATCATCCAAACAGAAAATCAATTTAACAAATTGGGCTTCAACTATAATTTTGACCAAATAAATCCAACAGACACGCAACACATTCCACTTAACAGCAGAATACACATTCTTCTAAAGCATACATATTATTTGGTCATAAATCAAGTCTTTAAAAATGTAATAAGATTGAAATTATTCAAAGTACCCTCTCTGACCACAATAGAATGAAACTAGAAATAAATCAACAGCAGAAGAAAAACTGGAATATAGAGGAAATTAAACAATACGTTTTTGAACAATCGATGAATTAAAGAAGAAAACAAAAGGAAATTTAGAAAATAATGAGACAAAAATGAGAATGAAAATACAACATACCAAAAACAATAATAGAAGGGAAGCTTACAGCAATAAATGCCTTTATGAAAAAGGAAGAATCTTAACCTACTTCTATTCCTTAAGGAACTAGAAAAAGAAGAGAAAACTTACCTTGAAGTAAGAAGAATGAAGAAAATAATAAAGATTTGAGCAGAAATATAAATAAAATAGAGAGTAGAAAAAAGAAAAATCAACAAAACTAAGAATTTTTTAAAAGATAAAATTTACAATCAATTAAAATAAGATAAAAAGAGAGAAAATTCAAATAAAATTAAAAATGAAAGAGAAGACATTGCAACCCATGACACAGCAAAAGGATCATGAGAACAACTATAAGACAGCAAATGAGATAACTTAGAGAAAATGAACAAATTATTATTTTTTTTTTTTAAGACAAAGTCTCAGTCTGTCGCCCTGGATAGAGTAACCTGGCCTCATAGCTCACAGCAATCTCAAACTCCTCGGCTCAGGGGATCCTTCTTGCCTCAGCCTCCTGAATACCTGGTACTACAGGCACCCATCCCAACCGGCTAGTTTTTCTATTTTTGGTAGAGATGAGATTTTGCTCTTGTTCAGGCTGGTCTCAAACTCCTGAGCTCACGATATCCATTCACCTCAGCCTCCCAAAGTGCTAGGATTATAAGCATGAGCCACCAGGCCCAGCTGAATAAATTCTTATAAACATGTTGTATCCAAAGACCAAATCATAGAAAGAAGAAATAGAGAATCTGACAGTTGTAAGACTAGTAAGAAGATTGATTCAGTTATTAAAAACCTCTCACCATATAAAAGCCCAGAACCAGATGGCTTCACAGGTGAATTTTACCAAAGTTGAATTAATACTAATCCTTCTGAAAATCTTTCAAAAAAAAAAAAAATCGAAGGGAGTGAACATTTGCAAATTCATTTTACGAGACCAGTATTACCCTAATAACAAAGGCAGACAGAAATGCCACAAGAAAAAAAAAATACAGGTCAGTATCACTAATGAACATTGATGCAAAAATCGTCAACAAAATCCAATCAAACTGAATCCAACACATCAGCACATTAGAATAATTATACACTGGCACAATATAGATCATCAGCAACCTTGCTAAGAACAGTGTTAGTGTAGTGGTGGGGAAACAATGAGATGAGTATAGCATAGGGAGAGAAAGAGAAATAACAACCTGAAGACAGAGAATATATTTTTACAAATATGAGAAACAGTATAGAGGATAGAGAGGCAGTGTTTTCATTTTTAAGAGGAGTATTATTAATATATGCTTGTGTAGAAACTGAAATGATCCTGTAGAGGCAGATAAAAATGATAATGCAGGAGACAATGGATAAATCCATGAGTAAACTTTGAAGAGATTTGAGCAGATGGGATCCGGAACACAAGTGGAGAAGATGAACGCTAGGCAGGAGCAGGTCCATGTCTTAAAGGAAATACAGAGTACGCAGAAACAGATGCAGGTGCACTGGTGGGTTCAGTAGTGGGAAATTCAGGAAGTTGTTGTATGTTTGCATCCATCATAAAATCAGTATAGAAGGGGAGGGAAGGAGGTGTTGATTTCAGAAACAAGAAGACTAATCAAATTCTCATGTCAGAGAACAGGAAAATGAATTTACTAAGGAAGTATAGTAAGTCTCTCTGACTGTATCAAATCCCATTTAAAAGCTATGATCAGAAATTGCTAGTGAGTACAGTCATCCAAGCTCTGTCTTTTTTCTCTAACAATGTTGATCCATTGGAGTTATCTGGAATTGGAATAGGTGGAAAGTTGGGTTTAACCGAGTTGAGGTTTTTTTAGGAAAGTAGAATGGGGAAGAGTGAGATGAGGGCATGAAGGTCATTTTGAAGGGTGTGACTCTAGTACTAGGCCAAGGAGTTTGGCTTGATAAGAAACGAGGACATGAGGGGGTGATGAAGATTAAACAAAACTTCACATTCTGCAGCTTCCCCTCTATCAGTTTTCAAGGCAGGAGTTTTACATCCCCCTGACTACCTTTTTGTCCTGGAAGAATAGTCCGGGTTAGGTCATGGCAGGAATATGTGTAGGGCTAACTCTGTACTAAAGCAGCTGTGGTCATCCTCCCCCTCTTCTTCATTCTCCGTATAGCAACAGGGGTATATGACCAAAAAATGCATTGATGTAAGTTCCCACTTGCCCATTAGGGCTCCTTGAAGTGCATCTTCCTCTGAGCCACCCAACAAGCCAGAGGGGTGTCTCTGGGAAAGTTAATCAGGAAACCAAGATCATTTATTGTAGTCCACATTCCTTCATGAAATAATTTGCTTCTCAAGTGAAATGAGGAGCAAAATCATCATTCATAAGGATAATTAAGGATAAATACGACTGCTTCGAAAATTTAACTCAGAGAAAAAATTCTATGGAAAACATAATATTAGCTGACATTTAAGATAGAATGTTGTAAGAGCTATCCACTCCTAGGATCTGTAATGAAATACAGGAACATAAAAAGAGCACTTCTAACTAATCTACGGGCCATCTGTTTCAGTACCTGATCTCCGGAGGTGACTAATCCTGGCTGCCTCTCAAAAATGTTTAACCATCTCCTCCTGCCCCTCTCTTAGACCTATCCTCCTCTCTTAATAGAGCATAATAAAAGCATATGGTGCTGCAGAAAGCTTCTGGCAACGGAATTCCATCCAAACCATGGTAACGTTTTCTCTCACTTCTCCTTTCCTGCAAGAATATATGATTTAGATACTTTCCCGGTCCCTAGTCTTCTGAGACTGATCCTAATCCTACTCAGATCAGGAAAAGTAAGAAGAACAGAAAAGCTTCTTGAGGATTAAATCCCGTAACTACCTCCAGGAGTTGCTTCAGTAGCATGTTCTCTGGTTTCCAAAAACTGTTACTTGTGGGTGAGAGTCATCCTAACTAGTTGTAATAATTTTCCAGGAAGCAGAGCTTACTCTGTAAGAAACAAGAATTAAAATGTGTATGTGTGTGTTAACCTTTTCTTGACCATCAGAGCACATCAGTTACTCTGCCAACATGCTTTAATACGATGGAGCCCTTAGAGATTACTTTAGGTACGTCAGATTATCTGACTCTAGTTACATCATCCCAGGCTGCTCAGTGAGAAAAATATAGATCTGAGTGACATTCCTATTTCTGACCTATCTGGAAAAACATTTAGATCATACTCACCAGAGGTGATCTACTTTTAGGAGAAAGCAAGAAGCTTCCTAAAAAAGAAATGATCTTAAGAGCAAGTTGATACACACACCTATGTTCATGTACACACGCACACACCTACACTTATAGAGTGAGTGAACATTGAGAATAACGCAGAGGATAAAACAAAATGTGCCATACATATTGTCCTCTGGCCAGACCTCATAAACTCATATCTGAGTCCTGGGCAAGGGGTCAATAACAAAAGACCAATATAAACCAGGCAAAAAAGAGGAAAAGCACTCAAAACTTCAGCAGTGATGACAGACAGAGTCAGCAATAGCAAAGTTTATGTCAGCAGCTTCCACAGTGGGGAAAGCAGCTCTGGGAACCTTTGAGCCTTGTTAGACATTAACATCTTCAGTGTGGGGCCTCTTCAGACACAACACAGACTCTGACGGGGCTGCTAGCAGCAATGGTGTTTGTGCATAAAGCTACAGAAGCACAGTTTGTCTCTACATCAAAGGAGCAAAGGTGATGATTTCCCAAAGCTGCCCCAGAAAAAGAAAGAAGGAAAATGCCAAATACCATGTGGTAGCCCAAAGAACTGGTTTATCAATCTAGCCCAAAGATTGGCTTCTAGATCACACGTAAGAATCCATCCAGAGATTGCTAGATAGCTGGGCCTGTGTAAAACAAAGAATGAGTCCAGATGGACAAAGAACCAAGGGGAATGGGGAAATCCATTAGGAGGTAGTAAAGAGGAGTTGAAACTGCCAGTTATTAGGAATATGATTTTATTTAGGAACTGGTAAAGTTTAGAAAACACCACTTGTGTGCTAGTCCTCTCATTTGTTAGTCTTCCCTCACAAATGTTCCCTGTTGTTACTGTGCACACTTGAATCTTCTCCTCTTTTCAATGTAGTGTCTCTATTCTGATTGGGTAGGATTGCAATTAAATTAAAAAAAAATCTCTAAGTAAAGGTATAAGAAATTTTTTAAAGAGTAAAATGTATGAGCCTTAACATATCAACACTGTGGTATCCATTTAGCAATTTGAGGGCTGGGTGTGTGTGTGTGTATTTTATTCCCTGTAAATCATGCTTCAAATGGATGAGGTGTGGCTTGCTAATACAAACAAGACAGATCATTTCATTTCTATCAAAAACAATTTACTGTTTACCTTTGCTTTTGATAACTTTCTGATGCTGGATATTACTATGCTTTGTATTACCTCATGATGTCACTTTACTTAAGAGCAATATTTGAACAGGTCTAGCTTATAGATAAATTAAATCAACCTGCAACTTACAAATATAACAAAAGTAGCCAGGCTTATATAAGACAAAGAATGAGCCCAAATGGACAACAAATCAATATAGGGATGTTTCCTAAATTGGCATTAGTGACCACTAGCATCACCAGATGGGCGGACTTTAAGTGCTGATGATGGCTGACAACAAAAAACAGCAGGACTTTAAGGAAATGAGGGGAAAGGTTTTAGATTTATCACAGTGACTTAATTTGAACACCAAAGTAGCCATTAAATCATGCTTATTGCTCGAGGTGCACAATGACCTGTCATGTCAGTTATCAAAAATGTTCCCATTTTGGGCCATTAGCCTTGAGTCAAATATCAGTTTCTGGCAGTAAGACTGAATGTAAATTTATACACTCATAGACCATATGGCCCAATAGAAAGAGCCTTGTAAAAAGACGTGCATTTAAATTTGGTTCTGCACTTACTTCCGTAAAGGTCCTCCTCAGAGATGCACTAAGGCAGGACCTCATATACAATTTAAGTATGCATATAAATCACCTAGTGATCTTGTTAAAAACTACATTGTGATTAAATAGATCTAAGGAGTGGGGTCTGATGTGCAGCATTTCTATCAAGCTCCTATGTCCACCAATGCCGATGCTACAGGCCCTTGGACAAACTTTGAGTAGCAAGGCCTTAGAATATTATTGATAGATCATGTGAAAAGTACACACGGTGGGGGGGGAGGGAGAGGCACTACAACAGGGACTCTACCAAACAAATGTAAACCCTGTAACCTAATGATTTATACCCTCACATTAATCTGAAATAAAATAAAAAAGATAAATACATCCATGCAAAGGAAAACACTTTGTAAATAGTAAAGTAGCATATATATCATGTTACATTGATTGATTTTTTTTTTTTTTTTGAGACAGAGTCTCAAGCTGTCGCCCTGGGTAGAGTGCCATGGCATCATAGCCCACAGCAACCTCCAACTCTGGCTCAAGTGATCCTCTAGCCTCAGATTTTCTACTTTTTGTAGGGATGGGGGAGGGGTCTCACTTTTGCTCAGGCTGGTCTTGAGCTTGTGAGCTCAAGCAATCCACCCACCTCAGCCTCCCAGAGTGCTAGGATTATAGGTGTGAGACACTATGCCTGGCCTATCATGCTACAGTGATTAACAATAGAAGGGAGTTTAAGTCACAAAAAAAGTTTTAGTAGAACAAATTATGTTTCAGATATTCTTCAATTTTTCCCTTACAGCAAAATCAAAAATAAAACTGTGGATTGGAGAGGTAACATAAGAAAGATATTCACCCTAAACAATTTTGTGGCTTTCTGATGACCTTGAAAGATTAACTTTCACATAACTATCCTACATAAAAAGATGAGAAACAGAAAGAGGGACGGAGGGAGAGGGGTGGGGCCTTGGTGTGTGTCACACTTTATGGGGGCAAGACATGATTGCAAGAGGGACTTTACCTAACAATTGCAATCAGTGTAACCTGGCTTATTGTACCCTCAATGAATCCCCAACAATAAAAAAAAAATGAGAAAAAATACATTTATTAAGAAGTTTGTACAATTAGACCCAGTCCCAGATTTGTCCTAGAGATTGCTCATGCCAATTAAAATAGACATGAAAAGTGACAATGAGAAAGAAGACCACTGGATCCAGAAACATTGGCAACAGAAAGAAGGGATCACTATGAATGAAGAAAGTAATAACAGCAGACACAGGAACAGAGAAATCAAAACTGTACAAACATCTAGTTTTCCTAAGTGAAACTGATCTTTTTTATTGGTGTTTCAGTTTTCTAAAGGAAATAAAATTCACATGTGTGATCAATCATTGATCCATAAAGCATTCCTTTTTCCTTACGTACGGAACAATCAACAAGTCCCCATTGATGAAAAAATAGATTCACTCCAAGGTTCCAGTCCCACAACATTTTGGTCAATTTTTCATTGTTGCATGGTCAGGTTGCTATACTATATGAAGATTTTTATCACATATTAGGAAATACATAGCAGACCCCTTCCTATAGGTCCCAATCACTCCCAACTTTTAGATAGATGTTGGACATACCCAAATTATCTACACTTTCCTTGCTCCCATGATAGCTCTCTTTACAACCATGATTATAGTTAAAATTCTGCTTCCGAATATTCATCAGACTCACCTTTACCCAAATTTTATAGTTTGTCTCCCTGCTTCTATTGCTGTTTACCCTGTCTCCCTGCTTGTGGTAAGAGAAAACATCATTCATAATCCAAAATGTGACTGTTAAACAAAGATGCATAGATGAAAACTTAGTCACCTTCAGAGACAGGAAGAAATGCTAATAAATAAGATTGAAATTTGAGTAATTGTCAATGAGGTTTTTTAAAATTACATCATAGCTGTGTACGTTAATTCATTTATGGGGTACAATGTGCGGGTTTTATATACAATTTGAAATACTTACAATAAACTGGTTAACATAGCCTTCAGCGCACTATCTTAATTATTGTGTTAAGACATTTATACTCTACACTTAGTAGGTTTGACATGTACCCTTGTAAAATGCGCCATGAGTTTTGGCAGTACTATTCCTTTGAAAAATAAACTAAAAGTGAAACTATTAATACCAATTACTAACTTAATTCCTCAGCCCAGTCAATATCAAATCAATAACAAGCCATTTAAACACAAAACAGCCACTGAGTGACTAGGTTCTGAAAACATTCAAGAAGCAGATACTCGAGAAATATTTAAAGAACTGCGCTCATAGTGGGGAATATCACACCTGCAGACTGTTCTCTGCTCTAGCCCTGGGTAATCTGGGTCAGCTGCCCCAGGTGGGCAGTCTCATAATTAGGCTGCTCTTTGCTCTCCAGTTGCTTCACCTAAGAAAACCTGAAACTTTGAGGATGACTGAGCAGCAGTTCCCCTCAGTAGAAACACTCATGTCCTACACCAGGAGTGGTTTTAAATGGTAAAGATAATTACTTAATTCGAGCTGTAGCAACTGGCCAAGTAAACATGTAGCAGCCAGAAAGCTATTAGCATGATTTTAAGGCAATTATTCCATTAGTGTTTAATTGTCTCCAATTAGTCGTCTCTGACTATCAAATTTTCAATGTCTTTTTTTTCCTCCAAAATTTCTCAGAACTGAGTAATGCAGAAAGGTACCAAACTCTTTTTTTAAAATCCGGCTTTATATATATGGTACTACCAAACCTACATTAGAGAAACACTGGGGGGTTGAGGAGCATAGATTTGGTGAAATATATTGTGTTTATTTTTTTCTCAGAAAGGTTGGGGTGAGAAGAAGAAGCTTTGCAGGGGATCCACTGGGAGTACAAAATGAAAAAGGGTGGGGAGAACAATGGAAATTCCCACGGCAGAGTAATGCCATCATCTTTATGTTGTTACTCAGAAGATCACTGAATATCAACATCTGTGGCCTCAGGTTTTCACTTTGTCTCCGGGAAGAAAAGGAACATTGCCCAATCCTGCTGATGCCTAGTTCCTCATCTCCTCACTCTGGTTAGTACTTGTTGCTACGAATCATCCAGATAAAAATCCCAAAGCTTTTCTCTCCAAAATTCCTAGGAGATAGTCCCTAAAGTCTAGAGTAGAGGTCAGATCCTGAACTGACAGTACTAACAGATCATTTGTCTACAATGAACTTGGCCTTTTTTCCATCTGTGAAACGGAGATGGTAATGCTAGCACTGCCTGCTTCGTGAGGTTTGGGAAGAATTACAAGAGCTGATGAATGTAACAGGGCTTTGAAAAAGTTAAGTATTAAAGACATATATAGTAGATTTAAAAACGGTACCATACCATCCTCAGAATTAGCTATGCACATTTAGGCTTATAGCCCTGCATATTTAGAGAGTCACTTATCAGAAGTCACTTATAGCAGTTTTTTCCCTTCTTACCTTCTGTATGTATAAAAACATTCAGGTGAGGCCAGGTGAAAGTAACTTTGAAAAAAAAAATGAAGAAAAAGGATGGGAACGTCTGTGAAAGTGACAGTGGAGTTTTGCCAACAAAGTTGTGTACTTTTCTACCATCTCCTTGAAAAGAGCAATCCCTAGGTTCAGGCAGATGGGGTGAATGCAGTGGAGAAACTGAGGTGTTCTTTTCTTTGGAGATGAGCTCTTGGAAAGCTATCTGTTGAAAATAGGAGAAAAGTAGACAACCTTTTTGTGGAAGAAGCTTACAGAGTAGCCTGCGCCTGTCGTTGTCTATCACTCCCTTGACAAACAACCATTGATTTGAGTTACTCATCAATTACAGCTCTGTTGGTTGGACCCTCTATAGATTTTCAAGAGACCCCTTCTTTTCTGGTTTGCTTTTATTTTGTTTGCCCTTTATTATGTTTTCACCTAGTAGCTGAGAGGGGGCGCTGGATGGGGCAATTGAGAAAAGGCAGACAGGAGGTTGAAGTTACTAACTCAGCTCAGCTCAGAGCCAGGAGCAGCCCACCACCACTAATTTGTCCTCCAGCCGGGTCCTGGAAAGATCAAGCTTCTCTAAGTCCACGAGCTTAGCCAAATTGGTAGCGAAGTATGGCCGTGTCCCCAGTTGTCATTGTCTTAAATGTCCCGAGACGACCCTTCCTCCTCTGGTGCCTGAACTAGGGGCTACTGCGCGCTCCCGCCCCCAGAAATCTGCCCAGTCCTTGGGTCCAAGTCGCGCGCGCCATGCTGAAGCTTCTTGATCCCTCCAGTTTCTTTCTTGCTTTGTCCACACTTCCCTCCTGATAGGCTGTCTGGACGCCAGCTCAATCATCTTTTCCCTACCTTTTGCCTGTTAATCCACCCCTCCGCCACAGCTCACGCAGGCTTTCCTGCCAGCTTAAGTTCCGAGCAGCAACCGCACAGTTCACAAAGGTTTGCTTTTCTGACCCGGGCGACACACGCTGCTAACGCGCACTTGGACCAGACTCCGATGGAGCCCACTCAGCCAGGGCCTCCGGGGCCACGCGGCTCAGGAAGCGGTGCCCTCAGCCCTCGCCCCCCTCAGCTCCCGGTCAAGGGCAGCTATTACGCTGCCGCGGGTCCCTGAACTTTCATCACTCTTCGAGAAGCGTTTTGTCTCTTGAAAGGAGACTGGGGACGAATATTAATGACTCTAACGGAGAATCTACCACATCTGCTCAATTCAGTGCCAGGGATGGACTCAGAGGTCCACGCGCCAGAGCCGAGACCCTAAGACATCACCTCACGCTCACCTGACACAGTCATCCCACAGACCCAGAATTGCTCCCACTCTGCAAATCTGCAGGGAAAACCCTGGAGGTGGGGGGACACGAGGCGTCAGGCTGGAGCCCAGCTTCTCCCTTGCCCCAGTCCTGCGCGTACAGCCTGCTTCCAAAGCCCTGGAGAAAAGCAGTCACCTTGACTCCTGGCGCTTGGGTTCCTGGAGGTTTGGGAAACCCTGGGAAGCCTAAGGCTCCCAAGCAGGCGCTCGCCTCGCCCGTAACCCACCCTGAAGACGACTTTCCCTCCCGCGGACACCGTGGCAAGTTACCACTTAGTGGTAGATAAAGCAGGGCGGGGCGGGGGGGAGCCGAGCCTCCGCGCCTACCTGGGATGGCTAAATTGGTGAGGGGGATGCTGTGGATGCTCTCCGGCAGAGTTGCCATCCAGTCGGCGAATCTCAGTTCGTTTTTCCCCTGAGACGAGGCCATCGTGCGGGTCGGCGTGCAGCGCTGGTCCCCGCACTCCTTGGGCAGGCTGGCAGGCTGCGGCCGCTAATCCAATGTTTGCTCCAGCCCCGCTAGAGTTTACACTCCGCTCTGCGCCACACCCACAGGATGGCGCAGACACATGCTAATTTTAATAATTATTCAAAACACCCGGTGCTCCCTCAGTGCCTCCGCCAGACTCCGCTGGAGCTTTTGTTCCTGACGTCCGTGTCCTCTCCGCTCTCCCCTCCCTCCTCGCCTCCCCCCCTCCCGTCTGATCCTTCCTAGGCGTCTCTGCCTTTCCTCGCCATCCTGCAGTTTTCCGTGGCAGCTTCTCTTATTTTTTAAATTGTTTTGCCCATGGTCTTACTCAGTCCTTTGGCGTGACTTCCTGGTCCCCTTTGTATGAAAGACAGTCCTGCGGTTGAACATAAAAATCTTAGTAGACTTCGGGATGTTCCTGCCTCCCGAGCAGCTGATTCTCACGCCTGCTTTCAGGACTTTTCATCCTTAACAAATAGCTCTCCTTGTTGTAAGTTACAACAGGTTATGCCTTTCCTCGGAGGCGGCCCACAGCCCTGCTTATAACAAAATGGTGGTCTTTAGTCATCCCTTGGCCTAATTTTTTTTAATAGCTGATGAGAGTGGTGAGGATACAAGACACAGTTGAATTCTTGGTGGTTCCTACTTAATCTCGGGGACCCCGCTCCAGACATTTCAAATGAAGAAGTGCTGTGCTTCCTTCGTTTTCCAGATCATGAGAAGTCTAATATTATTTTCAGGGAGAAAGTGTCCTCTGTCCTGCCAGTTTCATGGCACTCAAGGCAATACTGAAGCCTTATGCTGGAAGAAAATCGCCACGTTTCCCAGTGACATGCTGTAATTATTGCCAGTAGCATTTGGAGGAATGTATTTGGCACCAAAGTGATCTGTGTGACTGTCTGGATTTCCATTCCTTGGCAGACTAGAGAGACGTGCCTCCCTCAAGAGAAATCACTCATTGAGCCTCCAAAGGACTGTCTGGATCTAGAGCCCTCAGATAAGAAAAAGGAGAGAGATCAAGTCTTACAAATGTGAAGAGACCAGGGGTGGCCTGAGTACAGACTTACAAGAGATGAATTCAAGTGTGCCCGGCCTTTGCAACCCAGAGAATGGAGGTGCAGTAACGGTGTCTCTATCCTTTGATCCCACTGGTGTGTAAATCCTTCTTTTTCTAAGGGAAATCTTGTTAGATTGGGGAAATTAAAATCAAGGTAAGAGAGAGAGCTGGAGCTATGAAACATAAGAATAAACATGTCAGATTCATAAACCCATTTAATGCTACATAGTATTAACAAAGAAAAACAGACCTGAAAGTAACTTACTTTGTACAAAGAATGTGAACCCAAAGCATACTCACCCCTAAGTGGGGGGCACTATGGGAAAGATGGAGAGAGGAGAGAGAATGCCTTATCCTTGGGATCAAATTTTTCCAACCCCACCTCCATTTAATCAGGGTGAAAATTTAGCTCACTATAGGGTTCTTGGATCAAGAGACCTACAAACATCACCCTTCTGGCAAATGCGTGTGCTCTGAAGGCATCACTGCAGGGCAGATCTGGCAGTCAGCTGCTCTGTGTTTGAGCAGTTTAGGACAAGTCCTCTGCCCTGTCGGCCCTAGTTTTCTCCATTATAAAATGGTGATAATAGTTCAGAGACTTGTGGAGAAGCTGCTGGGGAAGTGTGTATATATGTTTATTACGGTAACAGGATACATGTACTTCCTGCTCCTTGTCATTTCTATCTTTATATTCTTTTTCGAGGAAACAAAAGAATTATTGAATCTGGGCAATATTTTAAATAAGATACACTTTTAAGACATGCCCTCTTAAAGCGTGTTGAGCTTGTGTGTCCCCAAGAGTTTACAAAGTATTTTATAAAAATAAAACCACCTTAAACATTGAGAATCGTTTCCTCTGTAAAGAATGATGTACTATTTGTGGCAAAAGGAACAAATAATGCTTTCCCTGTTTTATTTGCTTTGAATTTCAGGATTTTTAATGTACTGGTTTAACACAAATCATTATTATTCTCTATATGCAACCCAGTAGGAAAGACATGTCTGAAAGTATATAGTTCTGAATTTCTTTCCTGGCCTTGTGGTCAGTATTTTGCCAGTTCTATGACCCAGTTTCCACATTTTTCCATCACTGGTCCTGCTACCATTTACTAAATGACATTAGGAAAATCATGTAGTTTCTCTGGGCTTTAGTTTGGCTACTTTATTAGTCAGGTTTCTCCAGAAAAAAGAGAACCAGTATATACTGAGAGAGAGAGATTTTAAGAAATTGATTTATGTGATTGTGAGAACTGGCAAGTATGTAATTTCCATGTTGCATCTTTGACACAAAATTGCTTCTTCTTTAGAAAACTTTTATTTTGGGCAGCACCTGTGGCTCAGTGAGTAGGGCGCCAGCCCCATATACTGAGGGTGGCAGGTTCAAACCCAGCCCCGGCCAAACTGCAACAACAACAAAAGAAATAGCCAGGTGTTGTGGAGGGCGCCTGTAGTCCCAGCTACTCGGGAGGCTGAGGCAAGAGAATCACCTAAGTCTAAGAGCTGGAGGTTTCTGTGAGCTGTGACGCCACAGCACTCTACCAAAGGTGACAAAGTGAGACTCTGTCTCTAAAAAAAAAAGAAAGAAAAGAAAACTTTTGTCTTTGTTCTTAAGGTCTTCGACTTACTGGATGAGGCCCACATACATTATAGCAAGTAATCTGCATTACTCAAACAATTGTAAATGTTAAACACATCCACAAACACCTTCACAACATCTAGAAGAAAATTTGATCAAACAACTAAACATTATAGCCTAGCCAAACTGACACATAAATAAACCATCGCACCCACTGACAAACTAAACTAGAAGTTGCGATAGATCTCTCCACCCCCTTTTGACTCTATAATTCTATAATTTTGTTTCCTTTATAATTCTTCTCATACATATAGCTTCTAGAAACAGGAAAAGGAACAGATATTTATCTTAAATTTTTTTTTGAGTTCTATGAATTTTATTTTTTTTTAATTTATTTAGAGTAAGAGGTGTCCTGTAACTTGACAGATCATCATTTTTTTTTTTTTATTGTTGGGGATTCATTGAGGGTACAATAAGCCAGGTTACATTGATTGCAATTGTTAGGTAAAGTCCCTCTTGCAATCATGTCTTGCCCCCATAAAGTGTGACACACACCAAGGCCCCACCCCCTTCCCTCCATCCCTCTTTTAATCTATTCAGACAACTTAAGGTATAGATCAACATTTTTATCCCCACAACATAGATGATAAAATATCAGACTTTTAATTGTGGTGTTGAGCGTGACCTACCTCTAAAAATCAAACTTCTCTAGGAATAAATGGAAAGAGGAAGAGCCTTATTGCAATGGCTTCTTTCTTCCATGAAAACTTGGTCATGTAATCCTCTTCTGTCCAGCCAATTCACACCATGAAGAGTTGTTGATAAATACTGTTACTCATCTGGGAATTTCCTTACTTCATATCCTTTCCCACCCATACAAATACATGGCTCTTTACTGTGTATTTTCTTTCATAGTTCATAATCTTTCTTCACTGGGGGAAATAAATGGTTTTATTTAAATTAATTGATTTTTAAATTAGGTTTGAAAAACAAGGTTTGTTAGAAGTCAGAACGTGTTAGAATGCATTTTAGTTGAATAGTATTTTAAACTCTTGAAAACAATTCAGCCTAATAATTTAAAAACACCATCTTCAGATATGTACATATATAGAGTCAAACTTAAAACATATAAAAAAAGGGCAAAAAATAACTTTTATAAAATTAACTCTGTTTTTTGTTTTTGTTTTTTTAAGACAGAGTCTCACACTGTCACCCTGATTAGAATGCCATAGTGTCATCATAGCTCACAGCAACCTCAAACACCTGTGCTCAAGCATTCTTCTTGCCTGGGTCTCCCAAGTAAGCGGGACTACAGGTGCCCGCCACAATGCCCAGGGAATTTTTCTATTTTTTTTTTTTTATTAAATCATAGCTGTGTACATTGATATGATCATGGGGCATCATACACTTGATCCATAGACCATTTGACACATTTTCATCACACTGGTTAACGTAGCCTTCCTGGCATTATCTCAGTTACTGTGCCAAGACATTTACATTCTACATTTACCAAGTTTCGCAAATACCCCTGTAACATGCACCACAGGTATAATCCCATCAATCCCCCTCCCTCTACCCACCACCCCCCTCCCTCCCCTCCCTTTCCCACTTCCCCCTATTGTTAGGTTGTAACTGGGTTATAGCTTTCATGTGAAAGCCCCAAATTAGTTTCATAGTAGGGCTGAGTACATTGGATACTTTTTCTTCCATTCTTGAGATACTTTACTAAGAAGAATATGTTCCAGCTCCATCCATGTAAACATGAAAGAGTCCATCTTTCTTTAAGGCTGCATAATATTCCATGGTGTACATATACCACAATTTATTAATCCATTCGTGGATCGATGGGCACTTGGGCTTTTTCCATGACTTAGCAATTATGAATTGGGCTGCAGTAAACATTCTGGTACAAATATCTTTGTTATGTTGTGATTTTTGGTCTTCTGGGTATATGCCCAGCAGAGGAATTACAGGATTGAATGGCAGATCTATTTTTAGATCTCTGAGTGTTCTCCTTATATCTTTCCAAAAGGAATGTATTAATTCGCATTCCCACCAGCAGTGCAGAAGTGTTCCCTTTTCTCCACATCCACGCCAACATCTCTGGTCTTGAGATTTTGTGATATAGGCTAGTCTCACTGGAGTTAGATGGTATCTCAAAGTAGTTTTGATTTGCATTTCTCTGATGATTAAAGATGATGAGCATTTTTTTCATATGAAATTTTTCTATTTTTAGTAGAGATGAGGTCTCACTCTTGCTCAAGCTGATCTGACACTCCTGAGCTCAAGCAATCCTCCTGCATTGGCCTCCCAGAGTTCCAGGGGCACAGGCATGAACCTCTGTGCTTAGCTATAAAATTAACTCTTAATAATCAATGCTTTTTTTTTTTTTTTGCCATTCTCTACAACTTTTACCTAGATATTCCATCCAAAAAGGAAAAAAAAAAACTCAACGTGCTGTAAATACAGAAATGATTTTGTTCTTAAGTTCAACTTAAAAAAAAGTGATATTTTTCTGCCATGATTTTAACCCTGCAGAGTTTTCCACCTTATTCCTCTTTTTCTCCCCAATATCTACATTTTATATGTCAGCCCCAAATAAGTTAAAACTTATTTGAATATAATTTAGTGGCTAAAATCACTGCTATGGAATCTGAAGGCCTAGATTCAAATCCAAGTCTTCCCCATTAATTGCTATACATTTCTTGGTTTCCTTACTGAACTATTATGTAAAGAATGATCATTTTTTTCTCCTGGGAGTGGGAAGATGGAAGATGCTATGAAGCTGAAATAAAATAAGGAACTTGATATTTGTTGAACAGATCGGGAGTTCAAAAAAAGCTCCACTTTTATGCTTCTTGCTACTACCACGCCTTTGCTCACACACGGAGTGAATGAACTTTGTGCTTTCATCTTTTCCTACTAACCAACTCCTCTTACTATCCACAAGAAATAATCTTTCCTGTCTGTGCACATCCATGGCAGTTTGTTTATAGTTATTTTGTACTGTGTTTCCAACTTCCCAGCTAGTCTCAAAGCATTATGTAGGCAGGGATGGTATCATTCGACACTCTATAATGCTTTTCACAAAGCCTAAGATATTATAAGGATTCATTCTAATCATTCGTTTTACTCACTTATTTCATAAATACTGACTGAGTGCCTATTATGTACTCTGCCCTAGAGAGAGAGAAGATAGAGCAGCAAGTCTATGATATCTTTGAGTTTATATTCAAGGAAGGAAGTGGCAAAAGATAGCTTAATGGCTAAATAAATAAACAATTTGGCTATCTCTCTCCCCTCAATGGCAAAGCCATCACTCAGGATGCTTTTGTTTTGTTTTGACAGTTGTTTAGAAAAATCTTTTCTGAGACTCTCTGACCCAAGCATCTGCAAATCAGTAATACCTTTTTTGAATCTCTACAGCCAAGATCAGCCCTGAAATTTGACCCTGTTTAGATGGCCCAAGGCAATAGCATACCTATTTTAGCACTTCAGTAAATACAAAAGTACCAAAAGCTCATACCTTAGTTTAATAATTAGATTTTTAAAAATATATTGGTTCAAAATTGTTTTACCTCTCTACACTATTTCCCATCATTTTTCCCCATTGCTGTCTTGGTAATAACTCTCATGTTATTCCAAATTATATACTCTTCTATTCGCCAGGGGTTATCACTACAAGTTGCTTCATTTCTCAGAGTGTAGAGATTAGTAGGGGTAGGGGGAAGCCTAGGAAGGAAGAGGCAGACTGTTTCAGATTCATGTGCAGAATCAAAAAAATCATCCTGGAACTCTTCTACTTGTTACTGCTCAAAGCTTATGACCACATACACCTACACTCATAGCAGCATTATTCACAATTGCTAAAAGGTGGAAACTACACAAACATCCATTGATAGATGAATGGATAAAGAAAATGTGGTTTATACATTCAACGTGACATGACACCATTCAGCCTTAAAAAGGAATGAAATTTTAATACCTGCTACAACATGAATGCAACCTGAAGACATGATGCTAAGTGATAGAAATCAGATAAAAGTAACAAATATTGTATGATTCCACTTTTATGAGGTACCTAAAATAACAAGCTTCTACGGACAGTGGAAGCATTGTTACCAGTGGCTGGAGCAGGGAGGAATGAGGACTTTTTTTTTTTTTTTTGAATGAGTACAGAGTTTCCGTTTAAAATCACGACGTTTCTAGAGATGGATAGATAGTGGTGGTTGCACAGTGATGTGAATGCACTTAATGTCACTAAACTGTACACTTGCAAATGGCTAAGATGGTAAATTTTATGTATATTTTACTATAATAAAAAATGACCACGGACTTCTGTTCATAAGAAGTACCATATTTATTTTACCAATTATAAAGTTGTCATTGTAGTCATTTAATAATAGTTTACCCTCCAGCCAATTACTACCAGGAGCACATCTGAAGTTGAACAAATTTGGTTTATTATTTGATTCAGTGAGGGAGAACACACATTGTAGGAACCCTGGGACATCTCTGTAAGAAAATGTTAGAAAGGACTTACAAGATTGGGGCTCGTGTTAGGTGATTTGCAGGAGAATTAAAGAGTGGGGCTTTGCTCCAATTTGGATCTTGCAGAAAGTGAGGAGAAGATAATTCTGTATTTGGGTATCATGATAAATCTTATCTAGAAGGAAGAAACACTAGTCTAAAGCTAAATCTGTAAATTAATAAAGAAGCAGAAGCTATTAGAGTAGGAGAATGGTAGGTAATTTTGTGGTACAGACAATATTAATATTTTGCTTATTCTCAGGCATAATTACAAAGGTATTCGTATTTTTTTTTAATCGTCAAGGTCACAGAGTGGACTTGTCAGATGTTGATGTTCTGGAACATGTTTATGTTCAATAGGTGGCCACCAAGACCTATTGATAGTACCAGGAAAGCTCGTAGATGCCAGGAACTATTTTCCTCTTTCTCATCAATAAACAGAAAGACACAGCCCAGTTGACTTTACTTGAGTTCCAGGAGTCCTAGTCTAATAGACCCTTGTTAATGATGGATGTCATTGGCAACTCTGAAATGTACTTCCCTTCAATGATATTTTCACTTCTACTTTAAGAAAAGAACAAGTTGATGCAATAAAGGAAATTATACGTCTATGTTTGCAAGCTTGCTACTATTATTGCATAAGTATAACCTATAAAACCTTTTGTATATTCCTGCCATTCTCAAATAGCCGCACAGAAGCAAAGATAATCCCTGCTGCAGGGTAACTCACTCCATTTGCATTTCTTTCCAGCCTCTTCTTGCAAACCCCAAAGGCAATAATCTATATCTAGGACTGTCTGACAGGCACAGGTAATGCTGTGGGACACCACTAAAACCTGAAAGAAAGAAATTCTGAGAAAAGTCAAATAATGAGCTTTCAGTCTAGCCCCAGTCCTAGAACTATAGATCAGCTTGTGGAAGAGCGTGTCAGAAATATGGGTATGGTGTGAGAGGCAAGACAAGTGTCTGGCTGTTCAGAAAGTTCTGAGCAATTTGGAAACAAAGAAGAATGAGAGACTGTGGCTATTTTTGCTTATTCATTTTTCTGGATATCTGTCTAGCATCATTTAAGACAGCAGTTTTGCCTAATAAATCTTTGCTCTAAAGATCAGAAAGTCATCTTCATTCAGTAGTAAACCTTTCTTCATAACTTTATGCAACTCTGGATCCCTAAGTCTGAATTTTTTTTCTTACATAATACAAACAATTTAAAAGTTAAGCTACTTTACGTATTTGAGTTCAATGGCTAAAGTGTAACCAGGCATTTAAACAAATTTTATGATATCCCCTTAATTTGAAAAGGTTAATTCTACATCATTTATAGAGCCATCACTTTTGTCAATCAACACCGTAATATTTGGCCACACTGCTCCTGTCATAGATATTATGAGGGAGAGAATACAGTGGGGGAAAGCAAAGCATAATGTATTTAATTTTTCTTTATCTCATGAAGAAAGTTATTAAAGAAATATAATTTGTATTTTCAAAAATACAGAAATAATGTAGTAAAAGTATAGAAATAATAAAAATATATCATCGATGCTCAGATCTTACATTTGTTTTAGTAAATACAGAAATTTAAGGGATCTTGCATCTAAGCAGTAAGCCACTGACGCTGAGTAGCTGTCCACAACTGTAGTGCTGATCACAAACACATCATAATTTGCTCTGGGCACGTGTTTATCATGGCCGGCTTTTATAAGTCTGCGACTACACCATTATGGTGGTAATACTAAACTTTTTTTTGTGAACAGTCACATCCAGTTTTTGGCTTCATATCTTTTAAAGCATTTTGTCATGAAAAAGGTCAAACACACGTGACGAGAACAGTTAATAAACCTCCACATGTGTATCACTCATTCTCACAAACATCAGCTCATGGGTGATTTTTATTTATTTTCACATACTCCCCTTTCAAACAGGTTTATTTTGAAGTAAATTCCACATATGATAACATTTCACTATATTAAGTTGGTGACTACTTAATTTAGTCAAGCAATCAATCAATTCAGACTTTTGAAATCACCAATGATTGGTTGAACGAGCTGATTTAATTTTTCCTCACTTGATGGGTTTGTGGCTTAGATACAATATAAATGTGAAACTTTAAATCCTCTCTTATTTAATAGAAGGTAAGGTGATACAACTTGTATCATAAGAAAATTAGAAAAATTAAGATTAAAACTTTACAAACATGTACTACCCTAAATTCAAATTAATCACACACTCTGGATGCATAGTTATTATACTATGGGCATATTGTTAAAAAGATAACAAATTTCCCTAATGAACATGTGTCATTATAGTTACTGCATGTATTCTGAATAATCTAAACCTTTTCTCTCTTAAAATAATGGAAGTATAAAATAAAATAATGCATTTTATCACAATATTAAAGAAAAAGAAAATGAAAATACATATATCTCTAATTAATAAACCTAAGACCTAGACTTCATCTTGTACACTACACATCAAGTAGCCCATTTAACTGCTAAATTATTTCATTCTGTATCACATTTACATAAGACTTCACTTTTCCATATAAGCAATAATATAACTTCATTTAATTATTGCATTCAGCTTGAAAACGGCATTTGATAAAATACTAAGCATACATTTTTGGATGTCTCTGTAAATATGTAAAAGACCTTTTTACTGTTACAGAAAAATGACACATTTCTAAGATATCAGATATATATTTTCTAATAATTATCTAATATTCTTACTACATGCTAAATTGCTATATTTAGGATCAAAGCATCCTTCAAAGCTTACGTATAAAGAGCTTGTAAATAAATTTGCCTTTGTACACACTGTAGAAGCTGTTATAAAATTTATATTCTATCAAATAAAAACAAATTATTAATACAAGATGGTATAGGAACAGTTTTCCTGGACCCACCAAAGATAATTGTGGACCCAGAAAAAAAAAATGAATGTCAAAATCACATAGTAACTGGCAGAAAAGTTCAAAAGGAGATCTCAATGACTAATGTTTCTGGCTGAATGATTCTAATTTATGAAGCACAGTGCAAGGGAATAGGACAGATGATGTCAAAATACAAGCCAAGGGGAGATCCCCATGTACACATTCATTGTGGAGAGAGGAAATTAAAGAGTTACCTTCCTAAAACAGAAAAATTAGTAAATATACAACTTCCAAATTAATGCATTTGGCAAAATCCCACATGGTCTGGGAACTGATAAAATGAAACACTTCTCAAATTGAATAATGCTAGTTTGCAGACACATAGAATCACAAGGCTAATCTTGGTTTTGCGTGGAAATTCAAAATGGCAATACTTAAATTTATGGTTAAATAATGTGCCCACCTGCAGGCTGTTAGGCAACAAAGAAAGAATGGTCCATTATACATTGCCTAATAAGAAGGAAATTATTTTCTATTTAAAAACTTTATAGCAACAAAAATTACAACACAATACTATCATATACTTTGTATATACATTGTCATGTCCTTCCTACGTGACAATCGTTGGTCTTATTTTCCACAAAGCTACTACTCTTTCTACTTCATTATTAACTTTGGTGAGATTGAATAAGATTACAGTTACTATTATGATTTTTCATGCCATTCTTGCTTTCTTTCATAAGAAAAATCTGAGATGTGGCTCTTAGCTTATTCCTAAAAAATACAGGGTTTAGTAAATTGAACATTAGAAAAGAATGGATTTTAATTGACTGAAGTTCATTAGAATGGCTATAAAAGGTGTTGGGAGACTGTGACCCACTCAAAAACAATTTTAAAGTAAATTATACTATAATAAATAACTGTTAGAAACAATAATAAGGAATGTAAAGGAAGTGCATTTCCAAATGCAATGAGTTTAATGAGGTGATTTGATGGTAGGACATCTGCTAAGTTAACACTTATGGGAAAAATTAAAATAGACTACAAAAATTTTAAAATTATGTGGACAGATTTTGTATAAAGCTAATATGGCAAGTCAGATAATTAGTAATGTGACACAATAGTTTCAAGCCAGGAATGGACCGTTTTAAGTATCTGTCACTGATAAATATTCGCCGTCTTAAGATGAGCATATAGACAAGCCTGTATAATCTGTGTTTCAAGCAATGGACTGGAGAAGGAAGCCAAGGAGAGAAAAAAATGACAAGAAAATCATGATAGGCTGGTGCCCATAGCACAGTGGTTACTGCGCTAGCCGCATACACCGAGGCTGGCGGATTCAAATCCGGCCTGGGCCATCTAAACAACAATGACAACTGCAACAAAAAATAGCCAAGCATTGTGGTGGGCACCTGCAGTCCCAGCTAGTTGGGAGGCTGAGGCAAAAGAATAGCTTAAGCCCAGGAATTTGAGCTTGCTGTGAGCTGTGATGCCACGGCACTCTACCCAGGGCAACAGCTTGAGACTCTGTCTCAAAAAAAAAAAAAAAAAAAAGAAAGAAAAGCATGATAAAGAGTAAAGGGGAATAACTATGAAATAAATTATGAACTTTCTCACCATTCTTTGCAACAGAAAGAAAAGTAAGGCCAGGTGTGGTGGCTCACACCTATAATCCTAACATTCTGGGAGGCCCGAGCAGGAAGATCATTTGAAATCAGGAGTTACAGACCAGCCCAAGGAAGAGTGAGACCTTGTCTCTACTAAAAATAAAAAAACTAGCTGGGAGTTGTGGCAAGTACCTGTCGTCCCAGTTATTTGGGAGGCTGAGGGAAGAGGATTGCTTGAGCCCAAGAGTTTGAGGTTGCTGTGACCTATGACACCATGGCATTCTACCTGGGGCAAAAATGAGACCTTCTCAAAAAAAAAGAGAGAAATAGAAATGTGAATTGTAGAAAATCCAACTGATTAATTAAATCAAGGTACCAAATCTGGCACACTAGACTCTTGTGCATTTCATCACAGTTAGCTGGTTGCTCTTCACTTTGCTTTCTCTTCCATGGGTACGGCCTAAGGATAAAACATCCAGATGAAAATCAGTGCGATTCACTTAATTATTCTGATGCTTTGCCTACATTAGTAAAACTTGAGTTTTTCTTTTTTCATTTAGATATTTCAACAGAAATCAGACCCAAATGGTAAATTTTTCTTTTATAAGGAACATTATGGTAGGCCAAAAGAGATTAGAAAATAACACATTAAAATAATTTTAAATATTTTAAAAATAGTATCAAAATACATCTTTGCCTGACACATAGCTAAAATAGAAGTTAGTCAGCCAAAGTCACGCAGAAGCTGCTCAGTGACACAGACTTGTTGCCATCTGAAAACTCACTATCAGGGAGAAACAAGGCCCACTTAAACTAGGCAAAAGGACTTACTCTAGGTGCTAGGATAAGCGACACATTATGTATATGATTCTACTATATCCTCACACAGAGATTAAGATGCATTAACCTATTAGTGTCCAAGGCCCCATCTCCAGGCTTCAACTAGAAGTCGTGTCATCAGAGAAATGTAAAGGTCCCAATGACATCCCCTCAAATTTATTTGTCATTTGGATTACTGTAACTATCTTTCATGTTTATTTTCTGACATATTAAAAATCCCCAAATCCTACATACACAGCTATGGCATCCTTTAAAAAATCTTTTAATATGTCTTTCTAATAATTGCACTTTTCCTGTGTTCATTATCCTATGATATGAAGGGAGAAAGGTATGGAGAAGTCTGGCCATAGCACCATGGTTGCCAGTTAGACTTTTGCCCATAGTTTGAATCCCGAATCTGGTTAATAAGCCGGAAATTCATTTATAACTGGGTTTTTCTCTTCTTGCATGTGGTTCTGCCTTTGGTGTTCCTTTCAATCCAGGTATATTTAGGTTTGATATTAGTCCTCTAGAATTCAGACTTCAAGAACAAGATCTGTGTATGTATAGTTTACTTCTAAATTAATTTTTTCACCTCTGCTCTCTTTTTCTTTCTTTTCCAACAAGCATGTATTGTAAATATATCACACAACAATTCATACTGTTAAGGTCATTTCTATTACAGGTAAACATATTAGACAATGGCATAACTAATGTCACTGTAAGCTCCCAATAAGTTCTCAGCAAACAAGCCATGGAATTTTCATAGACCCTGGAAAAGCTCTGTGAAAATCTTGTGGCTCTGTGCTTTGAGGAGGAGGGTGAAATTGATGTAGGGGGCATGACACAAGCAAGCCACAAGTAGGAAAGGGCATGGTAACTCTCAGCTCTTTCTACACACCTGACCTTCTCTGGGTCCCTTATCACTGATACTAGACATCATGTTGAAACACAATAATATTATTCACCTTCTATCACACACACACTTCATTTTTTTCCCATTCCTTTTGTGAATTATTTTTCCCTTTAAATTGCTATTGTTTATTTTAACTCAACATCAAACTATATGAGCATCTTCAGTGTGGCTACCTTTATATCCCCAATTCCTCCCACTCAACCTCCAAGGTGTTATATTTTTAATGCACATGTACCTGATTGGTTTGGCTCCTCACAGATTTACAGCAAATCTCTTATTGTCAGTGTCCCAATGACCTTGAAAAGCTATATAAGCCACTGAAGCTAGGTAGGGAGGTGGGAGAGAAGGGTATGAGGATCTGAATATTTTTTAAATAATCATATTAAGTCTATTAAGAGAATTGTACTCTTAGACAAAAATAATTCCTATCTGATGAATAACCTCTTCAAAGACTGGGCATGGAGGTTAGAAAGGGCTCTGGGTTGCTAATTAATGTTAGAGTCTGAAAAGCAGAATTAAATATGATTAAGATCACATTTCCATGATTGAAACATTATTATTTTATGTTCAGTGCATTTGTCTCTGGAAAGAGCATGGTCTAAAAGATATTAAAATCTGTAATAAATGAGCCTATAAATTTTGAGTGTTGTTTCACTATAGCACAAACCAAGAAATTCAAATGGATAGTTTCTTTTGGCAGCTTATTTGAAGACTGTAAAACTACGTAATTTATAAATATCTTTCTTTCTGCCTTCTCCCCACTTTCTCTTTCTCTCACAGACTTACACACACACACACACACAGGTCCGCAGACATAGTGTGTGTGTGTGAAATTTTAATAAGATTTTTACTGAGATGGACAAACTACCAGTATTCGAAACAAATATTCAGATAAATGTGGTCAGTCTAAATCAGTTTTCAGTATAGTTTAACTTTAAGCTGTATTAAACTTTCTAAGACTGCTGCATTGCATTCCTTTAAGTGGTTTTTTTTAAGCCTAAAAAAAGCCAAACCCAATATGAGTGATTTTTGGATTTTGATTGTTCCACATTATGAAGAAAATTCGACCTTATAGCCTTATGAAATAATTTTGTCAGAAAGATAAAGTTGTCTTTCTATTCCATCATGTTTCCCGATAAAAAGAATTGGACTTAAAATCATTTCTCCTCACTCACAGCTATTTCTGTTCATTTCCTTTTCGGGCCATTATCACCCTTTAACCAATCATACTGTAAATGTGTCACGTACACAAAAGTACAGTAAGTATTTCAAAACCATGAGTTTTCAATAAAGAGAAATGGCTAAATAGATCTTGGAAAACCAAAACAAACAAACAAAAAACCCTAAAAATGAACACTATAGTAATTTTTTCAAGAGTTTGCTGTTATCTCTGTGGTTGGGGAAGCAAAGACAATAATTTGAGGTTATCAGAATTCAAATTCTTAGAGCAGTAAGGACTCCACCCTCTGAAGAATAGATATTACCCAGCTTTTGTAGGGACCTCTTTGAGTAATAAGACTCATTCTGGTAGTGTGACCCTTCTAGAAATGTGTGAAAAAGCTGGAATCTGCACTCTCTGCTGCTGCCAATGAGAAAGACAACTATGTGGGATAATGCCAATGTGGTTCTCAACCTGTGGGCCGCGACCCACAGGAACTGTATTAAAGGGTTGTGGCATTCAGAAGGTTGAGAACCACTAAGCTAGACAGAAATGAATAAGACCCTTCTTCCTCTCAGGACTTCCAGTATCCTTTAGTGCCCCCTATTGGCAGAACCTAAGAAAAACCCAGCTAGAAAAGCCGGAGTATAATTTACAGAGTTCCATTATGTCAAATCAGGGATATGGAAGAATGCATTTGTCATCAAGGGAAAAACAGCCTAGCAATTGGCATGCGTGGTAGATAGCATAAGTCCAGCAGTATGTACATTCCAATCCTTGAAGCCTGTGAATGTTATCTTACATGGAAAGGGGGACTTCGCAATTGTAAATAAATTAAGCTTCTTGAGATGAGGAGATTATCTCGAATTATCTGAGTAGGCTCAATGGAATTATACAGGTCCTTATAAGAGAGAGGCAGGAAGAGTCAAAGTCAGAGAAAGAGATGTGTGGCCAGAAGCAAAGAGGAGATGGAGGAAGAAAGGAGAGGATGAGGAAGAGAAAGGGATTTAAAGGCACTATACTGATGGCTTAGAAGATAGAGGAAAGGGCCATGGACCCAGGCACACAGGCCTCCTCAGGAAGCCAGAAAAACCAAAGAAAGAGATTGCCTCCTAGAGCCTCCAGAAAGGATGAACTTCTGTCAATATCTCTGTCTCACTCTCATAAAACTCACTTTGTACTTCAGACTTTCTTATCTTGCTGTTTTAAACCACCAAGTTTGTGATAACTTATTAAAGAAGCATTAGAAAATTAACTCAGCAACATACCACTGAATTATAAAATTTTGAAGATAGAGAAGTAAATAATACTCTTCTCCAAAAAAAGGCCAAGAAAAAATATTAAGCAGACACAGCACAGAAGAAAATATGCAAGTGGTCAACAAATACGTGGAAAGGTGTTTGCTACCCTTAGTCATAAGAGAAATACAAAGAAAGCCAAAATGAGATCCCATTACATGCCTGTTATTATAGAAGGGCTATAATGCAAAAGAATGACCATATGAAGTCTCAGCAAGGATGTGGAATCCTTGGAACTCTCATGCATTTGTGATAAATATATAAAATGATACAGCCTTTTTGTAAAACTATTTGGTATCTTCCTATGAATTTAAACATACACTTTACTTATTACTCACTCCAAGATATATATAATACCCCCCAAATAATTAAGTATATTACCACAAAGAGAATTATGAAAGTATGTTTGTATCAACTTTACTCATTGTATCCCTATTATGAGTCAAATTATGTCATCCCAAAAAAAATATGTTAAAATCCTAAACCTTGGGACCATAGAATGTAACTTGCTTGGAAGCAGGGTCAGTACAGAGGTAATCAAGTGGTAAAGAGGTCTTTAGGATAGGTCCTAATTTAATATGACTGGTGTCATTACAAAAGGGAGAATTTGAACATGTACAAGTGAAAATGATATGAAGACCCACAGGGAGAAGATAGTCTTGTGCCTGGGATAATGATATACCTACAAACCAAGGAATGCCACATATTGCTGGCAAACACCAGAAGGTACAAGAGGTAAGTGAGGGAGGATTCTCTCCTAGAGCTAATGGAGACAGCATGATCCTGCCAACACCTTGATTTCAGGCTCTGGCCTCCAGAGCAATTAAAATAGTAAAGTTGTGTTGTTTTAAACTGCTCAGTTTGTGGAGCTTTGTTACAGCAGCCCTAGGAAAGTAATACAATTCCTAAACTACAGTGACCAACCCACCACCAACGGGAGAATAAATAAATATGGGAACCCAGCTGAAACAAGAAGAACCACACACAGGAGTCCAGATCAAATTGCTGGTCCATTTATTTGTGAGCCAAAATCGTCATTTTAAGTTACTAATCTCTAGGGTTTTTTCAAATGAAGCAGCAATTAACTAATGAAGTTCAGACAGACCAACAAAAACTTAATGGCAAAAATCAGAACAGTCAATAGCCAAAGCAATCAAGAGAAAAGAAAAAAAAAATAGCAAAGCTTGAGGCATCAGACCACCTGATTGCAAAATACACTACAAAGCCATACTAATTAAAATAGCATGGTACTGACTTAAAAACAGACATATTTGCCAACAGAATAGAATAAAAACTCTAGAAGTAAACCATGAATCTATGATCAAATTATATTGGACAAAGTTGCTGAGAACATGCAATAGGGGAAAGTCTCTTCAATAAATAGTGTTGAGAAAACGAGATATCTACCTGTAGAAGCATGAAATTAGGACCTTATCTCATATCATACACAAAAGTCAAATGAAAATGGATTAAAGGCTTAAATGTAAAACCTAAAACTACTAGAATACATAGGGGCAAAAGCATCTTGACATGAGTCTGGGTAATGACTTTTACCAGATATGACCACCACAGCACAGAAAACAAAAGCAAAAATTCACACATGGGATTATATCAAACTAAAAAACTTCTGCATAGCAAAGGAAACAATTAACGAAGAGAAGAGATAACCTACAGAGTGGAGAAAAAAATATCTGGTACAGCTATATCAAACATGTATGTATAAGGAACTCAAATTCGATATCAAGTAAACAATTAACCCAATTAAAAATAAGCAACATATATGAACAGAATTTCTCAAAATAAGACATAAAATGGCCAACAGGTATATATGAAAAATTATCAACATCACTAATCCCCAGAGAAATGAAAATTAAAATTTTGAGATATCTCCTCACCTGTTAGAGTGACAGTAATCAAAAAGACAAAAACATGTGTAGAGAAAAAGGACCCTAACACAATTGTTGGTCAGAATATAAATTAGTACAGCCAATATAGAAAACAGTATGGAGCTTCCACAAGCAGTTAAAAATAGAACTACCATATTATCAATCAATCCCACTACTGGATATATGTCCAAAAGATAAAAAATCAGAATGTCAATGAGATAGTTCCACTCCCTTGTTCATTTTAGTATAATTTATAGTAGCCAAGATAAGGAATCAACCTAAGTGCCCACCAATGGATGGATGGAGAAAGATGTGATCTATACACTGGAACACTATTCAGCCTTACAAAATATGTCCTGCCATTTGCAACATGGATGCATGGATTAGTGAAATAAGCCAGGTACAGAAAGATGAATGACACATGATTTCACTCATATGTGAAATAAAAAATGTCAAACTCATAGATGCAAAAAGTAAAATGGTGGTTTCCAGGGGCTGGGGATGAGGGAGAAATGGAAAAGAATTGGTCAAAGGGTTCAAAATTTCAATTTGAAGGAATAAAATTTAAGAAAAATCCAACAATTATATCGGAGGAAGATTAACTGTAAAAAGATATAAAAATGTCACGAGAGAGCTTTCTAAGATAAAGGGAATATTTCATATCTTGATTTAGGTGATCTTTACATCATAATTAAAATGTAGTATATGTTTGTCGAAACTTATCAAACTGTAAGACATTTTATCTCAATTTCAAAAGCAGAGAAGACATTCCCATCTTCTTAATAAGAATTCTGCTAAGTCAATTTAGCAAGACCGCCTCCACCTTCAATGTCACTTCTTAGTGATTTTTCATCCACTGACCCCTTTATTTTGCCTATCAGTTATAAATTCCTAGCTATCTTTTCTGTATTCAGAGTTGAACCCCGTCTCTCTCTCTCATATTGCCATATCTCTATTACAATAGTCTTGAATAAACACTTCCTTATTCTTTTACAAACGTCAGAATATTTTTTCTTTAACATTTACAGAAACATGATGACTGACATTTTCTATTAATTAAAACTCTTAGTTTTTTGAGAGCCATAAGTAATATTTTCTAGGAAACTTATGATAAACAAAAATATTCCTAATCATCAACATACATATGGAGCAATTTTTTTACTTGTGTATATTTGTATAAGCTAAAATGTTAAACTTAAATAAAATTTGAGGTAGAGAACAACTTGTGTTAGACAATAATGCTTTTTGACACAAATTTTATACTGCAGTTTAGACCTATTACATATTCCAAGTAATTATTATAAGGAGGTCATTTATTGGGTACCTATCATTCTCAAGTTTCCTGTCATATATGCACTTTTTATTTCATTAGAGCAGTTTATTCTTGGATTTCAGGTGTCAGAAAACTAAGTGTTGCTGAAACTTCAGGTGAGAAAAAACAAAGCATAGAAAAAAGTGATCAGGTTTGGGATAACCAACATTGACCTAATAAATCTAAGTAATGTGCTTTAATGTCCACCAGTTATTAGAAATAGTTCAGAACTGGGAGGCACCTGTGGCTCAAGGAGTAGGGCGCCGGTCCCATATGCCGGAGGTGGCAGGTTCAAACCTAGCCCTGGCCAAAAAAAAAGACCACCAAAAAAAAAAAAAAAAAAAGAAATAGTTCAGAACATACTGAACTACCCCTGGATAGTCAAAATTTGAAGTGACTGCCTCAAGATTTTGCATTTACTAGAACTGATTGTCTTCCCCAATGACATCCCATATATCTGACTTTCATATTCTCCTTCTCAGAATAGGCCTCTATTATTCTGTTTTCATAGAAGGGAGATGAGATGTGATTAAATTCTAGGCTTGGACATTTACTTTTAGTTAAAGAACTGGTTACTAATTCCTAAGAGATTCTTTTTTTCATACATTCTCCTCCTATGTGAGTGTTATGGTAGATTGGATTTCAACTACACACTTCTGGTGAGTCAATAAAGTTTCTATTCTTCTAAAAACATATTTACTATCAGTTTCTCTAAGCCTTTTACATTATAGCTTTAATTCAAGACCATGCAGAAAATGAACTTTGCACCCTTCTCTGCAAAGACAGGCAGAACGAAGCTTAGAGCAAACCGTACAGGCGGATACTGTGTTTTGTCCATCAGTGTTCAGTGAATATCATCACCTAATACCTCCTTCTACATTCTTGTTACTTCCTATATGGAGTTTCAGTTTAATGGATTCTTTATCAGGAGAGTTCTGCCCCCTAAACTCAACAATGCTGTTCTTTGATGTTAAGAGAACACAACATTTTCATAATCCTCTGAGTACTATAGCTTATGTAGGCTGATTCTTAGGAGAACTCCAGAATCCACTCAATTTTTAAAGAGAAAAGAAGAGGGAAAGACATGTAAGTTCAGAGAGAAGAGAAAGTGCTTGTGTATAAAGTAGAGGAAGTGAGAAAAGTTTTTTAAAAAATTCATTGAAAAATGCAATTGAGAGTTAACTAATTTGTCAATGTTCTGTATCTTTTAAAGACTATGACCTTTTCTGTTGTGCATCCCATGTTACTTTTAGTCAAAACTGGAAGATGTAAACAGTATAGATACCCACCCCCAACATCAACATGCATAGGCACTCTGCCACTCATCAACAAAGAAAATAACAAAGGAAAGGCGTCTTGCTTCATTTTCCTTTTCTCCCTCTCCTTCCATGTCCCCACCCCTGAAATTCCTCAGTAAAGCTCTTGCTGAATATTATGTCAGTTTTTGCAATCTGATAATAGAGACCTTTTGGGATCTAAGAGAGAATGGACTGTACCATATTCACTTCGGGCTCCTTTAACATTTTAAATTACTTTTATAATTATCTATATCAATAGTATATTCACAAAGCAGCAGCCTGGGACTTCACCCTATGGAGTTAATTACATACCTATAAATTAGCTCAGCTAGAATGCCAAGGCTGACTAACCAAGTAACTTACATGTGTTCTTTAATTGCAAATGAAATGAGTTTGAATTCCTTTGAGTTTTACTTTTATTATAAACTTCCCTATCTCCTTTTTCTATTAATGTCCAATGGGTAAGTATGATTTTTTATTTAATTATTTTTATCATGTAAATTTATTGTGGATGTAATGAAAGTGTTCAAATAATCTATGATTCCAAGAAGAAAAAACACACATATTAAATCAAATTTTCAGAAAAATTTAGTACATTTTTTAAATGGACAAAGGATTATGCTTCTTTGGCACTTTATTAAGTATTGTACAGTATATTATATTTTTGATTTCTCAGCATGTCTCTACTGCTTTGGAAAACAAAAGCAGATCCCATTGTAGCAATCCTTTAAAAGGGAATTTTTATGGACTAACATGCATTCGAGACGAGTGTTCCCAGCATGTTAAAATATAATGATGCTTGCTGTATACACAGTTGGATGATACCATAAGAAACAAAATTTTATTTGTCTGATTAATTATCCCTTTACCTCCTGTGGGGTTATAATCCAGACAGCTTGTCCATCGATAAAATTAGGCATCCTTTATGGTCAAGTTCCAGCTAGAATCATAGAATTGTGGAATTAATCATATCTACAAGTACAGCATAGTTTCATAAATTCTGTTCTCTAGAAAATTTCTGCTGTAAGATCAGAGCAGTATTCATGTGGGGGAAAGTCTTACACAGGTGAAGTAAAAAAATTGTGGATGATGAAGTTTTTGTGTTTTTAAGGAAAAAGAAAAGCGACACCTTTGTTTATAACCAGGGAGCTGTAGTCTGTTGCCAGCAGGTCCCACTTTCCTGCCTGAGGGTCTTTCTTAGCTTCATTTACATAAACTTAGACTCCAGATATATATCCAGATCTTAACGGTGTGTGCCCTGGATAAACAGGGCAGTGGTAAGAGTTGGATAGTCTTAGGCAAATTATTTACCTCTGTCTTATTCTGTTCAGGCTGTCACAACAGACTGGGTAGCTTATAAACAACATCAGTTTATTTTTGACAGTCATAAAGGCTGGGAAGTCCAAGATCATAGTATGGCAGATTCTTCTGAGGGCCCACTTTTTGGTTCATAGATGGTGACTTCTTTTCACTGTGTCTTCATGTGACAGAAGGGAAAAGGGAGCTCTCTGTGGCCTCTTTATAAGGGCACCAACTCACATTCATGAGGATTCTTTTCCAATGACCTAGTCACCCCATACCCATACCGTCACATTGGGGAATAGGTTTCAACACAGGAATTTGGAAGGGTAGTGGGGAGTGTGGTACATAAACATTCAGAACATAACAACCTTCCTGGGCCTCAAGTTCCCAATCTGTAAATTTAGGACAAATAACACCCCAATTTGCCATGTGCTTTCTTAACTTCTGTGTTTGTGGTTTATAAATATATTTTAGGTAATTGTAGAAAGTCATAAACCATGGATGGTGTAGGATTTGGAAAAGTAACGGTATTGCTCAATTTCTGGGTTGTGATGGTAGTGACACAAGTGCCTGCATTAGCCAACATTTGCAGAACACTAAGGAAAGGAACTTTGCTGAAAGTAAATTATGACTTAAAAAAACAACAGACAAAAATAACTTGGATAGTGAGGAAAATAGGGATAGTTCTATTAATCATTGCAGAGGATGAATGAACTTAAAGAGAACTTAAACTCCTAGAGATTTTAAATTTTTTTCTTAGAGTTAGGTCCTATATTTTATAATTTATTAAAAATTACGGTCACTTCCCAGATGTTTGAGACAGCAGCTATGACTTAATAGAAGTTTACCTGAAACTCTCTAAACCTAAAAGCCAAATTTGGAGCTTTATCTTTACTTCTCTTTACAGTTCCCCCCCCCATTTTAATCACAGGTGTCTAATAATGGGTACATATAACAAGACCCCCCTGTGGTCCACGTTCCTCATACAACCTTCCACATAGGCAAGTGTCATGAATGTCTCCTGTAGAAATGTCAGGAGTTGCAGAGTTCTGTGCTGATATAAGGTAGAGGGAAAGGGCACTTGCTAATTCAAAGTCTTAGATTTGAGAATTCAACAGCAGCAGATTTTACTTGTGAAAGCCATGCCCCATCAACCACAGACATTGGAGTGAAGTAACTGAAACATCTGGGTTCTAGTCCCAGCCCCTCCACTTACTGGGTGACTTTAAAAGGACCTCAAATGCATATGGTACCTACTTCATGGACATTTTTGAGGATCAAGTGAAACAATTTTTATAGAACATGTCAAAATTTAAAAATCCAATAAAGTAAATACTAATAATTATAAATGTGTGGCAGGCGAAGAGCATATTCTATTGCTCGTTACAGTGCCTCATTACTTTTTGACTTATTTTGAAAGCAAGCTATGAGGTTTCAATCAGTCACCATGTGGCTGGAAATTCTAATGTGCCTCCTTTTACAGCTTGAGATGAATTAGAGTCTGAGATGGTCACCATCAAACAGAACTATTATTTTAGTAATTATAGTTTATGATACTGAAAACAAGCAAGTTTATGATGGTGTTTTTGGTTCAGCTGACATCTGGGCCAGCAGCCATGCTGAGCAAGCTTAGGACAACAGAAAGCAAAGATTTAGACTGGGCTCCCTGTTTGTTAATTTCATCCATTTTACACACCAAAGCTTGAGGCTATGTTAAAAAAAAAAAAAAAATCCAAGCACTAGGTTTAAAATATTCTTTTAGTTCTTCAACAAGTCTTCCATAGTAATGGATTACAAATAGTTTCCTAATGTCCACATAAACGACCTAGTGGTACTCTATAGACCATTCCCTGGAAACCCATGATAAAAAAAAAAAAAAAAATCAGAACAAAACAAAACAGACCAAAAAAAGGTCTGCATGGAATAGAATGGCTTTTTTTGTGGATAATGGACAAAAGGCAAACATCCTGTGCCAGCCTGTGCCTGAGTCATCCTCCGAAGGTCCACTGATGGGAAAAAGGGAAAAGATAATTGCTCGAAGCTTTATTCTAGTTGCTAGAAGCTACTGGACTGCAACAAGTTCAGCTGGGCTGCCTGAGGCTGTTCAGTGTTCTATTCTCCGAAGTATTAGCTCCTGTTTGGTATCAGCTGAGCCTTGCACAAGAGCCTGGGGGCTGTTTCCTCCAAACCAGCTGCCCAGAAAGTTAGCTGACCTCTACTGAGGCTAACTCCTACACTGAGCTAGTACCTATGTGCTACCAGCTATCTGATCACAGCATTGCAACCTGGTGGTCTACTCAGATCTGTATGAGGTGTAAGAATGTGGAATTTGTGTTCATCCACCTGTTAGCTTATCTTTTATGATTTTATTGTGTTCAATTACGTTTTTGTAACTGAAACTATTTACTTTCGCCGAATTCTAATTTTTAATTTTTCTTACTGTTTGATTAAACTACACATCCATTAAAGTGTATGGAGTACATTATTGTTGAGAGTGCAGCTGGATGTGTTTTACATATGTATAAACCTGTGTAGTCACCACCTAAATCAAGACATGTAATATTACCAGCATCTGACAAATCGCTCTCATGCCTCCCCTCAGTAATCATACTACTCCAAAGTAGGAGTAGTAGCTTGATATTTGGAAGCAACTATTTGTGTGAATCGGTTTTAGATTCTTAATTCTGTCCCTTTGGTTTATTTCTCTCTCCTTGCATAATATCACACTATCTTAATTACTAGAGCTTTGTTATAAGTCTTCAAATCTGGTAGTATAAGACCTCCAGCTTTGTTCTTCAATATTATTTAAGCTCTTTTAGGTCCTTATGTTTCCAAATAAATTTTCAAATCACCTTGTCAATTTCTGCACAAAAGCCCACTAGAGTAGGTAGCACCAATCTGACTTCTGTCACAAACAGATGGGTTTTACCTGTTTTGAACTTCATGTACATAAAACCCAAACTATATACTCTTTTTAACTAACTTCCTAGGGAATAATTATTTTGATATTCACCCATGTTGTTATAGCAATAGTTCGTTCTTTTTATTGCCTGTAGTATTCTTTTGTATAAATGCATTAGTTTTTAATCCATAGACATTTTCATTGCTTCTTGTTCTTAGCTATTATGAATAATAATTCTATTAACATTCTCACAGAGGTCTTTTGGTGAGTATATTTTTCTATCCTGCATATAACTAAAAGTAATACTGCTGAATTATAAGAAATTCAGGTTTAGTAGATACTGTCAGTTTTCCAAATGTTTGTACCAATTTACACTCCCACCAGCAGTGTACATGTGTAAGAATAAGCCTTGATGGGGTGTCCAACCAGCAGGCCCCAGGCTAATTTAGTGAAGATGATTTTTGCTTATCTGTGGCATCTCATATCACAAAAAGTATCCGTGGGCCCTTTTTTACTTTTTCTTTTTCTTTTTTTTTTCCCCTAATCAGCTTTCCTTAATATTTGGGTATTTAATGTGTGGCTCAAGACAACGCTTATTCTTTCAGTGTGCAGCAGACTATTTTAAAAAAGACTGTACACCTTGCAAGTAACAATGCTTTTGATATGCTTATTGGTTATTTGAATATTCTATTTACTAAATGCCTGAATTTTAAAAATTTGCATGGTTTATCTCAAATTAATTTACACAAGGTCTCCTATGCAAGTATACTGATTCTTTTTCAGATATATAAATTATAAATATCTTCTCCAGTATATGGCTTATCTCTTCAATCTCCTAATGATTGGCATCTTCTGATGAATTGAAAGTTTTGATTTATTATACAATTTATCACTTTTGTATTGCTTTTTTTTGTATGTGCTTTATGTATCTTGTGTGTGCCTACCCTAGGTCATGATGACACGCTTCTGTTTTCTTCTTGGAACTTTAGTTTTTGTCTCTTGTATATAGAACTCTATTCACTCTCAAAATAATTTTAACATATTCTGTGTATGAGACAAGGTTCATTTTTTATATGAACGTTTAATACTACAGCATAGTTTAATGAAAAACCTACCTATTCTCCAACTAAACTGCAGTAGAAACTTTGTGAAAAACCAAGTAATTATTTGTGTGAATCAATTTTGGATTCTTAATTTTGAGTCTGTGTTCATGAAAGATAAAGGAATACCATTTCCCCCCTATAGTATCTTTATTATGTTTCAGTAGAAAGATTATGCTGACCTCACAAAATGAAGTGGTCTTTTTTTCTCTAAGAGAATCTTTGTAAAAATGGTACCATTCTCTCCTTAAATTTTGGAGGAACTAACCAGTATAGCTATTTAGGCCTGGAGTGTTCTCTGTGGGAAAGACTTTGATTATGGATTCAATATTTTCTGTGATACAGGCCTATTCAGATAATTACAGGTGTACCTCAAAGATATTGTGGGATTGGTTCCATACCACTGAAGTAAAATGAATATCACATTACAATGAGGCACACAATTTTTTTGGTTTCTCAGAGCATACAAAAGTTATGTTCACACTATACTGTAGCCTATTAGATGTTCAATAGCAATATGTCTAGAAAACAATGTATATACATTAATTTTTAAAAAATGCTTTCTGCTTAAAAAAATACTGATGATATATGAATCTTCAGCAAGTCATAAACTTTTTGCTAGAGGATGGTCTTGCCTTGATGTTGATGGCTACTGACTGATAAGGTTGATGAACTTTAAAGATTGGGGTGGATGTGACAATTTCTTAAAAAACGACAACAAACTTTTCCACATTGATTAAAACCTCCTTTCTTGAAAGATTTTTCTGTAGCATGCAATGATGTTTGATAGCATTTTACTCACATTAGAACATCTTTCAAAATTGGAGTCAAGACTTTCAAACACTACCACTGCTCTGTAAACTAAGTTTATGGAATATTCTAAATTTGTTCTTTGTTACTGAAATTTATTACTTGAACAATGTTCATAGAATTCTCATTGAGAGTAGATTCCATCTCAAGAAACCACCTTCTTTGCTCATTCATAAAAAGCAATTCCTTACCTTAAGTTTTATCATGAGGTTGCAAAAATTCAGTCACATGTAGTTTCCTTGCTATTTCTACCAATTGGCAGTTACTTCCTCCACTGAAATCTTAAACCTCTCAAAGCCATCTATGAGGATTGTAATCAACTTTATGTAAATTCCTGTTAAAGTTAGTATTTTTACCTCTTTCTGTGAATCACAAGGACTCTTAATGGCATCTAAAATGGTGAATTTTTTCTAGAAATTTTTCATTTTATTTTGCCCAGCTCAATCAGCAAAATCACTGTCTGTAGGCTTATATGATGTATTTCTTAAATAATAAGACTTGAGAGTCAAAAGTACTCCTTGATTCATGAACGGCAGAAGAGATGTGTTCATAGGCATGGATATAACATTCATCTCCTCATACATCTCCAACAGATATCTTAGGTGACTAGGTGTGCTGTCAATGACCAGTGTTATTTTGAAAGAAATCGTTTTCTCAACAGTAGATCTCAACAAGAGGCTTAAAGTATTTAGTAAATTATGCTGTAAACATACATGCTGACATCCAGGCTTTGTTGTTCCATTTATAAAGGAAAAATAGAGTATATTTAGCATAATTCTTGAGGGATGCAGCATTTTCAGAATGGTAAATGAGCACTGGTTGCGATGTAAAGTCACCCGCTGCATTAGCCCTTAACAAGAAAGTCAGTATGTCATGCGAAGCTTTGATACCAGGCATTAACTTCTCCTCTCTAGCTATGAAAGTTCTAGATGGCATATTCTTCCACTATAAGGCCATTTTATCTACGTTGAAAATCCGTTGTTCAGTGTGGCACCTTCAATGATCTTAGCTTCATCGGTACTTGCTGCTTCTCCTTGCACTTCTTTATGTTATGAAGAAAGCTTCTTCTCAAACCTCATGAACCAACCTCTGCTGGTTTCAAACTTTTTTTCTGCAGCTTCCTCACCTCTCTCAACATTCATAGAATTGATTAGAGTTAGGCTCTTGCCCTGGATTAAGCTTTGGCTTGAGGGAATATTACAGCCAGTTTGATCTTCTATCCAGACCACTGAAACTTTCTCAATGTCAGCAATAGGCTTTCTTCCTTTCTTATTATCTGTGTTCACTGAAGTCACACTTTTAATTTCTTTCAAGAACGTTTGCTTTGCATTAACAACTTGGCTCAAGATGCCTAGCTTTCAGACTATCTCAGTTTTTAACATGTGTTTCTGACTAAGCTTAAGTATTTTTGGCTTTTGATTTAAAGTGAAAGATGTGCAAATATTCCTTTCACTTGAACACTTACAGGCCATTGTAAAGTTATTAACTGTCCTAATTTCAATATTGTTATGTCTCAGGGAATAAGGAAGCTTGAAGAGAGGGAGAGAGATAGTGAATAGCCACAAGCACTTATCAATTAAGCTCATCATCTTATATGACTATGGTTCCTGGCACCCCACAACAATTACATTATTAACATAAAATATCACTGATTATAAATTATCATAACAGATATAATAATAATGAAACAGTTTGAAATATTATGATAATTATAGTATCTGTCAAGTACAATCAAGCAAAGCACAATATGAGGTATGCCTGTACTTTGTGTTAGTTTGGATAGGTTGTGCTTTTAGAAATTTTTTCTATTTCATTTAATTTGTCAGATTCACTTGTGCAAAATTATTTATAATACTATTATCATTATCTTATTTTTCTCTAAGAAAAAATCTTTTAGGACTAGACATGGATGTGGGCTTCCCCATCTTGGGAGCATATGTTAGAGCAGGCTTTCCCAAGACCAGCAGAGAGAGAAAAGTGCAATGTTTTAGGAAGAAAGAATTGGGGATGAAGAGGGAAAAGGGGGAGAAAGAAGGAGGAAAAAGAGGGAAGGAGAGAAAACTAACACAAACTAACGTACAAAATCTTCAAAACAGGCTTACAGTGCGCCAACACCTGAAGCTAAAGTTAACTGAAATAAAGGTCGATTTGCTAGAAAAAGCTTACCTGCTACTTGGTCCTTATTTATTTTCCTGAGTCCTAGCCCTGGAAGGACTAGGTGGAAGTGGTTCTGCAGGAAAATCTTCAATCTTTGCATCACATGAAAATACAGGATGGTAGAACTTCCAGACCTAGAGACACTACACCCGGATCTGTGTTTTAGTCTTATATAACCTTAATTCCTTTCCAGTTTTTGTTTTGTCCTCATGTTACAGTTCAGCAAACTCATATGTGGTGACATTAATGATGTGCTCATAGTCATACAGCAAGCAAAGAGTAGCTCTTTAACAGATTAATATAAAAATATATAAATTGTTTCTTAGAGTCTGATTGCATAATAACAATAATGTACTTTATTAGGACTCTTGTTGTACATAGCACAGCATTGCTGGGCATGATGGCTCACACCTGTAATCCCAGCACTCTGGGAGGCCAAGTGGGGGGAGTGGATCTCCTGAGCTCAGGAGTTGGAGACCAGCCTGACTAAGAGCAAGACCTATCTCTACTAAAAATATCCAGGCATTGTGGCAGGCATCTGTAGTATCAGCTACTTGGAAGGCTGAAGCAAAAGGAACTCTTGAGGCCAAGAGTTTGAGGTTGCTGTGACATATGATGCCAGGGTACTCTATCCAGGGCAACAGAGTAAGACTCTGTCTCAAATAAATAAATAAATAAATCATTAAAAATATATCCTAGTTTTCTACTTTCTACAAGTGGAAAAAAAAAATCTACAAAATTTTCCTAGATTTATATTTGATAAATTTGCTTTCCTTTTGTTGATTACAATAGAAGCACAAATCATCACATCTGGTTTCAAATTTGACTTACCTGTAGTTGTTAAATAGCTGCTATCTGTGGAGTACTTAACTATTTGCCAATATCTATGCTAACTGCTTTCCATTTGTTCAGAACTGTTATTAAATAAATGCCTACTATCCTGTGGGCACTGTTCTAGGCACTGGGGCTTCCATAGTTTAAAAAACAGTTAAATATTCCTGCCCTCGTGTTGCCTCAAAACCTCACTCATGAAACTATAGACCCACACTTGACCTATGTCCACATAAGCAGTGTAAGTGATACATGATTCACAAAAAGTATGCCTTTACCAAATGAGCTTCTGAAATTATCACCCATGCCATGGCATAAGAAGGATGATACCAAAGTATAATAAAGAGCACAATCTGATGCATAAATTCTGGGATTTATTTATTTATTTATTTTGAGACAGAGACTCAAGCTGTCATCCTGGGTAGAGTACCATGGTGTCACAGCTCACAGCAACCTCTAACTCCTAGATTTATTCCGGGTCCTCCGGCAGTCACAGTTGAGGGAAGATTGGGCCCAGCCCCGATCTCATCCCAGGGGCTGAGCGGGATGGAGAGTGTCAGCGGCTCAAATAGGAACACACGGAGCCGGGAGTCGGTCGAAGCAGGATCTCAACTTTATTGTGTCAAGGAGCCGCTTATATAGAGCACCAGGAAGGGGCAGGGAAAGGAGGCGGGGGATGAGGTACGTGAAATGGTGTGATGGGTGGTAAAATAGGGTTGGGCCAATGGCATGGTACCACGTTAGCTGTATCTAGGTAGAGGCAGTTTCAGGCCGGGCCTTGCTGAGTCATTGCTATGCGGAAGTAGCTTGATGGATCTACTTCTAGTCAAGCTAGGGAAGTTGCACTAGGCCTCAGGCACATGGCAGGGCCCAACAGACTTAAGCGATTCTCTTGCCTCAGCCTCCCAAGTAGCTAAGATTACAGGCACCCGCCACAACACCTGGCTATTTTTTGGTTGTAGTTGTCATTGTTTGGCAGACCCAGGCTGGATTCAACCCACCAGCTCTGGTGTATTTGGCTGGCGTCTTAGCCACTTGAGCTACAGGTGCTGAGCCAAATTCTGGGATTTAAACTGGGAGGTCTGACTCCAGAACCCACATCTTATTTGCTATTTTGGTTTTTAGGTTTGTTGTTTGTTTGTTTATTTGTTTGTTTTTAAGAGATGGGGTCTCACTCTGTCACTCAGACTGGAGTGCAGTGGCCAAACAAAACTCTCTGTATCTTCAAACTCCTGGGCTCAAGTGATCCTCCCACCTCAGCCTCCTGAGTAGCTAGGACTACAGGTGTGTGCCACCACATCTGGCTAATTTTTTACCCACTCTTTAATACTGGCTTCTGTATCATATTGGACAAAGCAACATGGACCAAAACACAGAAGTCTGACACTCAGAATTCTGGAGCACAAGAGCAGACTTGTTCCTTTGTAATTTTCCAAGTCCTCCAATATATTGAGTTCACAAATATATAATTTTTAAAAGGGATTAAGTATAAATTCTGATGTTAATGTTTTTATTATGATAAAATATGCATAGCTTAAAATTCATAATTTTAGCCATCTTTAAGTGCACTGCTCAGTGGCATTAAGCATTTACATTGTGGTAAAGCAATTGATACTATGCATCTCCAGACTATTTTTTATTTTCTCAAACTGAAAATCCATAATTATTTTGTAAGAAAACTCTCCATTTTCCCTTTTTTCATCCTCTAGAAAGCATCAGCCTACTTTCTGTCTTTATGAATTTCATTTTCTAGGTATCTCATGCAAGTGGAAGGTTAGAGCATTTTTATGATTAGCTTATTTCATTTAGAATAGTATCTTCAAAGTTCATCCATGGTACAGCATTTGTCTGACTTTCTTTCCTTTTTAGGGCTGAATAATATTCCCTTATATGTCTATACTACTTTTCTAATCTCCTAATCCATTCATGGACACTTCAGTTGCTTCCCCCTTTTCACTACTGTAAATACTACTGCTATGAACAATGAGTGCACAGTATCTGTTTAAGTCCCTGCTTTCAAATTTTGAGGGTATGTCTTAGTAAGTTTTATGCTGCTTTATCAGAAAATCTGAGACTAGTTAATTTTTAAAAAATAGAAACTTACACAATGGAGACTGGAATGTCCAAACTCAAGACACCAGCATCTTGTGTGGGCTTTTTACTGTGTCCTCACAAGGTGGAAACCAGAAAGGTAAGAGAGAAAGAAAAAACTTCAGCATTCATCTATTATTGAGGGAAGAGCCTTCATTACCTAAACACTTCTCCAAAGTCTCCACCTTCCAACACTGTCAAATTGGGAATTTTCAATGCACAAATTCTGAGGGTCACTTTTAGACAATAGCAGAGTATATGAGGAGCTTTCACTGTGTTATCTTTCCATAGCAGCTGCATAAATTTATGTTCACACAGCAATGCATAACAGTTCTAATTTGTCCACATCCTTTCAAACATGTGACATTTTCTGCATTTGGTAGAAGTCACACTAAAGTGTTTGGAATGATATTGTTATTTTAACTTGCATTTCCCTAATAAGCAGTAGGGAAATGCAAGTTAAGCATCTGTAAGCATCTTTCTATGTGCTTAGTGGCCATTTGTATATATGTTGTTTAGAAAAATGTCTATTTGTGTTCTTTTCCTATTATTAATTGGGTTATTTGATTTTGATCATTGAGTTGATCTTTATATATTCTGGATTTTAATCCATTATCACATTTTCTATTTGCAAATATTTTCTTGTATTTTATGGTTTACCTTTTCACTCTGTTTATAGTGTTCCTTAATGCACACAAGTTTCTAATTCTGATGTAGTTCAATTTATCTTCTTTTTCTTCTGTTGCCTGTGATTTTGATATCATATCCAAGAAATGATTGCCAAATCCAATGTCATGAAGCTTTTCCATGTTTCATCTAAGAGTTTGATAGTTTAGCTCATTTGAGCTAAAATGAACCAGTTTTAATTCATTTTGTTTATGGTTTAAAGCAAAGGCCAAACTTAATTTTTTTGCATAAGGATATCAAGTTTTCCAACATAATTTGTTGAAAATAATATCTTTCCTCATTGAATGGTCTTGGTACCCTTATCAAAAGTCATTTTGCCCACATATGGAGGGATTTATTTCTTGGCCCTTTATTCTATTCCATTAATCAGTACATCTATCTTTATGCCAGTACCATACAGTTTTGACTGCTATAGTTTTACAGTAAGTTTTGAAATCAGAAAGTACAAGACTTCCAACTTTTTTCTGTTTTTGAGATTGTTTTGGCCATTTAGGGTTTCTTGAGATTTGATACCAATTTTAGGATGGGGTTTCAAATTTCTACACATACACACAAAAAAAAAACCCATGAGATTTTGATGGGAATTGCATTAAATCTATAGATTGCTTTGGGTAGTATACATTTCTTTCTTTTTTTTTTTTTTGAGACAGAATCTCACGTTATCATCCTAGGTAGAGTGCCATGCATCACAGTTCACAGCAACCTCCAACTCCTGGGTTTAGGCAATTCTCTTGCCTTAGCCTCCTGAGTAGCTGGGACTATAGGCACCTGCCACAATGCCCAGCTATTTTTTGGTTGCAGTTTGGCCAGGGCTGAGTTTGAACCCACCACCCTCAGTATATGGGGCCAGCACCCTACTCACTGAGCCACAGGCACCACCTGGTATTATATATTTCTTAATAATACTAATCTTCTAATCCAAAAACATAGCATTTCTTTCCATTTATTTGTATCTTATTTAATTTCATTTCAGCAACATTTTGTAGTTTTTAGTGTACAAGTCTTTGACTCCTTGATTAATTTAACTCCAACATATTTTATTCTTTTTAATGTTATGTTGTGAATGCTGTTTTATTTTTTATTTTTTATTTTTTTTTTGGCCAGGGCTAGGTTTGAACCCGCCACCTCTAGCATATGGGACTGGCACCCTACTCCTTAAGCCACAGGGGCCACCTGTGAATGCTGTTTTAAATAGAATTGTTTTCTTAATTTCTTTTCAAACAGTGCATTGTTAGTATATAGACATGCAGGTAGCTTTTGTACATTGACTTTGTATCTTGCAACTTTGTTTAATTTTGTATTAGCTCTAATAGAGGTTTGTGGGGGGGGATCCTTTGAAGTTTTTGAAATATAAATCATGTTATATGGAAACAGAAATAATTTTATTTATTTATTTCTAATTTAAATGCCTTTCTTTTTCTTTTTTTTCTTTTTTTTTGTCTAATTGCTCTGGCTGGGACAGTACCATGTTGAATAGAAATGATAAAATCAGCCATCTTTATCTTGTTCTTAATCTTAGAAAAAAGCTTTCAGCCTTCAAACTTTAAATATGATCGTAACTGTGGATTGTGATATATTGTGGATTATTATTATGTTGAAGCACTTCTTTTCTTTTTCCAGTTTTTTGAGTGATTTTTATCATGGAAGGGTGTTTAAATTTGTCAAATCCCTTTTCTTGATCAATTGAGATAATTAGGAGTTCTTATGCTTCATTATGTTAAGTACTATATTATATTGGTAACTTTTTATATGTTGAACCATTACCTTTGCTTTTCATAAGCTATTATTTTTAAATAAGTTTCTTAAAGTTCAGCTTTCTTACCTGCAAAATTGAAATCATACTAACATCTGCCCTTGTTGTTCAGAAAATTAGGTAAATAATACATATATAGTGCTTAGTACTATGCCTGGAATATTCATGTCCAAAAATGGTAACTATTACCATTATCATCTGATTTTTTTCACTAAAGCTAGCAGTAAGCAACAAATTTATCAAAATGAGACACACAAAGAGAAGCATAAATACACTATTAAAAAATGTATTTAAAACTTCTTTCATCTTTAACATTTTGATTTTGGAAAAATCAAACTAGAAAAAAGAATGATTTATACCCAACCTTTCCACCACTGAGGCAATAACTAAGCCAGCATCATTTGCTGTCCCATTCATGAAGACCAAAGGGAAGATACCAAAGGAAAAGTAAAGAGGAGGGTTCAAATGAGGTTTAAAAATGAGAAAGGAGGGTAGGAGTCATTGAAAATGAAGAGTCATCTATTTGCCAATGTGTCAGGCTAGTACTGCTCCAGCCACAATGAGAGGTCATTGAATGAAAGTCTCAACACCAACATTCACCCCAAGCCCCTGCCCAGATCCAACAGTCCCAGTGCCCACCCTTCCCTCACTTCCTGAAATTTTCCTATCTCAACTCTTCTCTGTCCTGGCTTGGGTGAGAACAAATGATGCAGAGAATAAGAGGTCAATTACTCTGGCTGAAAGGTTAAACATTGGCTACACTCAAGAGTTTCTTGGGATTCTCAGCATATCATGACTATTCCTAGTTCTCATCATTATAGTGATAGAAACTAGACTCTTAAAAAGAGTCAGGTTTTCATAAAATTTTTGAAACTAGGTGCAATAACCCTTAGACCAGCTAGCTATATCCATTTTCTTTTTTTACACCATGTGTCTTTAACTCTGCCTTTCTACCATCTCCTTCAAAGTCATTCAACTTTCCCATTCAACAGTTATTAACTAGAAATGGAGCTGTAAGCAAGCCCCTGCTTTCACAGAATTAACATTTCAGTAGTGAAGACAGACAACAGATACTCTAAAAATATATAAAATTCCATGACAAGGTTATAATACATGCCACAAAGGAAGAGTGTTTGAGTAGAAACTTAAAGTGAAGAGCATGACACACAAATTTGGGGTGCAGATTTCCTGTGGAGGGCACAGAAATGATTTCACACTTCTTTTCTAAAAAATATTTCTGCCTTTTCAGAGAATCTGCTTTCTAAACCACTGTGCAATTCAAGGATCACAGCACATTTTCTTTCTCATCATCTTTCAGATGACAAAGGTCAGATTCTGGTAAGAGTCCCCAGGCAGGACAGCCTGACTGAGCACCAAGTGTACAATCTCCAGATCCACACCATCGTTATGTATTGTCATGATGTAACAAAAACTCTTAATTAAAACAGGCCTCATTTGTTGACAGCTATAGTTCTTGTTCAGATTGCCAGCTAAAGCTCAGACCTAGCCAAGTTCCTGGTTCATTTACAGGTTGATGTTTTTCTTTATTCAGGTAGTTTTAAATTTTTGGTTATTAGTCAGTCAGTCTTCTTGGTTAAAGGGAAGTTGAATGCTCAACTAGATAACAATTTGCCTTGGTATGGAATAAGAGAGGTGAAGAGGCAATGTTAGCAAGTCAGAATTCATGATACCAGGTCCCAAAAGGGGAAGATAATTAAAATAGGGAAACTAAGGTTCTAGCAGGGGTGAATTGTTACACTGTGGACCTTGCTTACTCAGGCATTTGGCAAAAGGTTTTCAAGGGAACTTGCAAAGAAACAAAATTAGTAAGGCAACCATAGTAAGTTTTACTCCTGGAATAACTTTTCTCCTCCTTTACATAGTGCTTTTACATTTGTAAAACTGTCTCTTTGTCTCCTCTAGAAAATCAGGGGGGATTTTCTATTTCCCAAAACTAAGTTTCTGAGTGATCAGTTCTAAAAAATGGGTGGATGTGCCTAATGAATGAATGTCTGAAAAGTACTTTGCAACCATCATCAAAGGAGCAATTTCAGTGAAAGGATCATTAGACGATGCATTTGTAGTCAAGTAAGTTAAAAAGAATGATGTGAAGTGATCAGTAATTAATCAGAAAGGCTGTGAATGACTCCTTTCCCAAATTTTTCACAGTTACTGTCCACAAGTATACTCAGATAATTGCACAAAAGGAGGTTGTGAGCAGCCCCACAGCAGTGAGCTAAGTCTTCCTCTCACTAGATGTTCTTTCACAATATGTTAAAATAAATCTCCCAAATAATAATTGCATTAGCTGACATACGTTGATGGGTACCATTTCCTGAGCTATGAGCTTTGAGCTATTTTCCATGTTTATTGTATTAATAATCTACAACACATGGGGTAGGTATTATTCCTGGGAAATCCAGGATTAGTAGTTAGTGCCTATCCACAGCTACTGAGTCTTGGAACCAGAATTTAAATCCAGTTTTGGCGGGGAAGAGACAAGATGGCTGACTGAAGCCAGCTTTCCACAGAGGCTCCCATCCAGTAGGAGAGTTAAAGGACAAAAATTCAGCAAGTAACCTGGTGGACTTGAGCTGCACTAAGAGAGAAGGTTGAAGAACTCACGTCAACCCCGCTGAGGTGAGCTGCGACCACAAGGATATAAACAAAAGGTAAAAAATCCATCACCAAGAGGACAGGAGTCCCCTCCCCCATGAGAACGCCTCAGAGTGCCCCACAAACAATCGGGCAGAGTTCAAAGTTCCTCCCACTACACTCCACAGGAGAGACCCTCTAAAAACTGGAACCTACCTCCATTACTAGGGTGCCACGGCATCCTCCTGCCAGGCATAAAACTGTATAAACTGTATATAGTATCTACCTGGAATTCTGAGCTCCCAGCGCTCCCCTTTACTCACACTGAGGTCTGGAGGCCAGTCCCAGTCAGCGGAGAGGGTACCGCACTGGAGTGGCAGTTCCCTGAGGCACAGTGTGACAGCTGTCTTTTGGTGACAATAAGGCCAGGCATAAAACTGTGTAAAGCTGTGTCTGTTCTCTGCCCGCAACCCCAGGCTCCCAGCACTCCCCGCACTCCCCTCTGCTCTCACTCCAAGGTCTGGAGGCCTGTCCCCCAGGGGTCCAGACTCTGGGGCAATTGCTCGAGGAGTATAGACAGTGCTGGGCTGCAGCTGGTCAGTGCGGACTCTGGGGTACAGAAGCAGAGAGAGGACGGTTGGCCGGAAGGGAGCTACACTGGAGCAGCGGTTGCCTGAGCCATAAAACAGAAGGCCTCTTTTGCTAGCAATATGGCTTACTACCAAATATTCTGAAACCATACCCCCTGTCTCCCTGGGCAACCAGAGACTCTGAGTATAGGATTTGCCTGAGGCTACTACAACTTGCTAACCGGGGAAACTCCCAGGGTGGGGCTGACGCAGAGGTCTGCTTTACTAAACCTAAGACACACCTGCCCTCAGGGGATCGTCAGCCTATAGACAATACAAGAGCAAAGACAAGCTGATTTGGAACTCAATTCAGCTTCTCTTCTGCAGGGGAAGTGCAGAGTTGTTCTGTTCTGTTCTGTCAGTAACATTAATCAGGGGCGAGACTGGACTTGAGTGAAAACCCCCCAACCTTCATCAAGTGCCATAGGTTGTCAGGCCTCACCTCCTCCTGCTAGAGAGAAGCAGAGCGCAGCAGCCTGGCAGACTTCCTTGTGATTCAGGCAGGTACAAACTCCTGGAGTACCGATTCACTACAGGCAACTGGGTCAGCCAACTGCAGGGCTATCAGTGACTGGGTGTGACAGCGGTGCAAGGTGGGAAAGGAGGCATCAACCTTCCCAGACTGATTTATTGGCTGGGTGGCTCCTCCTGACTCCACGCAGCACTGGAGGAAGCCACACCAGAGTAGTCACCAGACCCCTGTGATCCAGTTCCCAGAGACCTCTTAAACTCTCTCACCTGAGACAGGTGCAGACTGGGACAATTGATTTGGACTTTTTGAACGGAACCTATTGCCTGAGGACAAATCAGGTGGTGCCCTGGGTGCACGGTGGTAGGAAGGTTTGATTTTTCTTTTCCAATTGCTTGCCGGTGGGGGGTGGGGTGACTTAATTGCTGATATTTCTCCACAGCTGAGACTTCAATCCAGAGTATCTGTTTCACCAGGGTGGAACAGAAACCAGCTGAAAACAAGACAGAACCACTTAGCCCCACCACACCAGACAGGGCCCCAGTTTCTCAGGCCACAACCCTGTACAGGCCCTCGACAAAGCCCCAGGGGAAAAAAATCAGAGGGAGTAAAACAACCATGGGGCGGAATCAGTGGAAAAACTCTGGAAAGAGGAATAACCAGAATAGATCAACCCCCCCAAGGAAAGATATGGCAGATGCAATTGAAGATCCCATTCATAAACAACTGGCTGAGATGTCAGAAATCGAATTCAGAATTTGGATTGCAGACAAGATTAACAAAGTGGAATTAGGAATTCAAGGAGAAATTCAACAGCCGTCTCAAGAATTTAACGAATTTAAAGACAAAACCACCAAAGACTTAGACACACTGAAGCAAGAATTTGCAGCCCTCAAAGATATGAAAAATACAGTAGAATCCCTCAGCAACAGAATGGAGCAAGCAGAAGAAAGGATTTCTGACATCGAAGATAAAGCCTTTGAACACTCCCAAACTCTCAAAGAGGAAGAGAAATGGAGAGCAAAAACGGATCATTCTCTCAGAGAGCTCTGGATAATTTGAAGAAGGCAAATATCCGAATCATAGGAGTTCCAGAAACAGATGAAGTGGCCTCGCTGGGCACAGAGGCCCTTCTGCATGAAATTATGAAAGAGAATTTTCCAGACATGCCTAGAGATTCTGAAATTCAGATAGTGGACAGCTTCAGAACCCCAACATGACTCAACCCCAATAAGACATCCCCCAGGCATATCATAATTAACTTCACTAAAGTTAATATGAAGGAAAAAATCCTCAAAGCTGCCATGAGAAAGAAAACCATTAACTTCAAAGGCAAGAATATTAGAATGACTGCAGATCTCTCTGCTGAAACTTTTCAAGCCAGAAGAGGTTCATCACCGACTTTTAATCTCCTAAAGCAAAATAACTTTCAACCCCGGATCTTGTATCCATCTAAACTGAGTTTCATTTATGGTGGAGAAATTAAATACTTTAATGACATTCATATGTTGAAGAAATTTGCCATATCCAAACCAGCTCTTCAGGATATTCTCAGACCTATCCTCCATAATGACCAACCCAATCCTATACCACAAAAGTAAACTCACTCAGAAACTTCGGATCAAACTCCAATTTCGACACTGGCAAAAGGATTAAAAATGGCCACTGGACTTTTGAAAAAGTCGATACCCAAAACTTCACCAGACTTATCAATATTCTCCATTAATGTGAATGGCTTAAACTGTCCTCTAAAGAGGCATAGGTTAGCTGACTGGATACAAAAACTCAGGCCAGATATTTGTTGCATACAAGAGTCACATCTTAACTTAAAAGACAAATACAGACTCAGGGTGAAAGGATGGTCATCCATATTTCAGGCAAATGGTAATCAGAAAAAAGCAGGTGTTGCAATTTTATTTGCAGATACAATAGGCTTTAAACCAACAAAAGTAAGGAAGGACAAGAATGGTCACTTCATATTTATTAAGGGTAATACTCAATATGATGAGATCTCAATTATTAATATCTATGCACCCAACCAGAATGCACCTCAATTTATAAGAGAAACTCTAATAGACATGAGCAACTTGATATCCTCCAGCTCCATGGTAGTTGGAGATTTCAACACTCCTTTGGCAGTGTTGGATCGATCCTCCAACAAGAAGCTGAGCAAAAATATCTTAGATTTAAACCTAACCATCCAACATTTGGATTTAGCAGACATCTACAGAACATTTCATCCCAACAAAACTGAATACACATACTTCTCATCAGCCCATGGAACTTACTCCAAAATCAATCACATCTTAGGTCACAAGTCTAACCTCAGTAAATTTAAAAGAATAGAAATTATTCCTTGCATCTTCTTGGACCACCATGGAATAAAACTTGAGCTGAGTAACAACAGGAATCTGCATACTCATACAAAAACATGGAAGTTAAATAACCTTATGCTGAATGATAACTGGGTCAGAGATGAGATTAAGAAAGAAATCTCCAACTTTTTGGAACAAAACAACAATGAAGACACGAACTATCAGAACCTCTGGGACACCACAAAGGCAGTTCTAAGAGGGAAATTTATAGCACTGCAAGCCTTCCTCAAGAGAATGGAAAGAGAGGAAGTTAACAACTTAATGGGACATCTCAAGGAACTGGAAAAGGAAGAACATTCCAACCCCAAACCCAGTAGAAGAAAAGAAATAACCAAAATTAGAGAGAATTAAATGAAATTGAAAACAAAAGAATAATACAACAGATCAATAAATCAAAAAGCTGGTTTTTCGAAAAGCTCAATCAAATAGATAAACCTTTGGCCAACCTAATCAGGAAAAAAGAGTAAAATCTCTAATCACATCAATCAGAAACAACAAAGATGAAATAACAACAGACTCCTCAGAAATCAAAAAAATCCTTAATGAATATTACAAGAAACTGTATTCTCAGAAATATGAAAATCTGAAGGAAATTGACTGATACTTGGAAGCACGTCACCTTCTAAGACTTAGCCAGAATCAAGTGGAAATGTTGAACAGGCCCATATCAAGTTCGGAAATAGCATCAACCATACAAAACCTCCCTAAAAAGAAAAGCCCGGGACCAGATGGTTTCACGTCAGAATTCTACCAAACTTCTAAAGAGGAATTAGTACCTATATTACTCAACCTGTTCCAAAAGGTAGAAAAAGAAGGAAGACTACCTAACACGTTCTATGAAGCAAACATCACCCTGATCCCCAAACCAGGAAAAGACCCAACAAGAAAAAAAAATTGTAGACCCATATCACTAATGAATATAGATGCAAAAATATTCAACAAGATCCTAACAAACAGAATCCAGCAACACGTCAAACAAATTATACATCATGACCAAGTCGGTTTTATCCCAGGATCTCAAGGCTGGTTCAATATACGTAAATCTATAAATGTAATCCAGCACATAAACAAATTAAAAAACAAAGACCATATGATTCTCTCAATCAATGCAGAAAAAGCTTTTGATAATATCCAGCATCCCTTCATGATCAGAACACTTAAGAAAATTGGTATAGAAGGGACATTTCTTAAACTGATAGAGACCATCTACAGCAAACCCACAGCCAATATCATATTGAATGGAGTTAAATTGGAATCATTTCCACTCAGATCAGGAACCAGACAAGTTTGCCCATTGTCTCCATTGCTTTTTAACATTGTAATGGAAGTTTTAGCCACCGCAATTAGGGAAGAAAAGGTGATCAAGAGTATCCATATAGGGTCAGAAGAGATCAAACTTTCGCTCTTCGCAGATGATATGATTGTATATCTGGAAAACACTATGGACTCTACTACCAAACTCTTAGAAGTGATCAAGGAATACAGCAGTGTCTCAGGTTACAAAATCAACATTCATAAATCAGGAGCCTTTATATATATCAACAATAGTCAAGTTGAAAAAACAGTTAAGGACTCTATCCCATTCACAGTAGTGCCAAAGAAGATGAAATATTTGGGAATTTATCTAACAAAGGACGTGAAAGATCTCTATAAAGAGAACTATGAAACTCTTAAGAAAAGAAATAGCTGAAAATGTTAACAAATGGAAAAACATACCATACTCGTGGCTGGGAAGAATCAACATTGTTAAAATGTCTATACTACCCAAAGCAATATATAATTTCAATGCAATCCCTATATTAAAGCTCCACTGTTATACTTTGAAGATCTTGAAAAAACAATACTTCGTTTTATATGGAATCAGAAAAAACCTCGAATAGCCAAGACATTACTCAGAAATAAAAACAAAGCAGGAGGAATTACGCTACCAGACCTCAAACTATACTACAAATTAATAGTGATAAAAACAGCATGGTATTGGCACAAAAACAGAGAAGTAGATGTCTGGAACAGAATAGAGAACCAAGAGATGAACCCAGCTGCTTACCGTTATTTAATCTTTGACAAGCCATTTAAAAACATTCAGTGGGGAAAAGATTCCCTATTTACAAATGGTGCTGGGTGAACTGGCTGGCAACCTATAGAAGACTGAAACTGGACCCACACCTTTCACCATTAACTAAGATAGACTCTCACTAGATCAAAGATTTAAACTTAAGACATGAAACTATAAAGATACTAGAGGAGATTGCAGGGAAAACCCTTGAAGAAATCGGTCTGGGTGAGTATTTTATGAGGAGGACCCCCCGGGCAATTGAAGCAGCTTCAAAAATACACTACTGGGACTTGATCAAACTAAAAAGCTTCTGCACAGCCAAGAACACAGTAAGTAAAGAAAGCAGATAGCTCTCAGAACGGGAGAAGATATTTGCAGGTTATGTCTCTGACAAAGATTTAATAACCAGAATCCACAGAGAACTCAAACGCATTAGCAAGAATAGAACAAGGAATCCCATCGCAGGCTGGGCAAGGGATTTGAAGAGAAACTTCTCTGAAGAAGACAGGCGCACGGCCTTCAGACATATGAAAAATTGCTCATCATCTTTAATCATCAGAGAAATGCAAATCAAAACTACTTTGAGATACCATCTAACTCCAGTGAGACTAGCCTATATCACAAAATCCCAAGACCAGAGATGTTGGCGTGGATGTGGAGAAAAGGGAACACTTTTGCACTGCTGGTGGGAATGCAAATTAATACATTCCTTTTGGAAAGAGATATGGAGAACTCTTAGAGATCTAAAAATAGATCTGCCATTCAATCCTGTAATCCCTCTACTGGGCATATACCCAGAAGACCAAAAATCACATTATAACAAAGATATTTGTACCAGAATGTTTATTGCAGCCCAAGTGCAATATTCATAATTGCTAAGTCATGGAAAAAGCCCAAGTGCCCATCGATCCACGAAAGGATTAATAAATTGTGGTATATGTACACCATGGAATATTATGCAGCCTTAAAGAAAGATGGAGACTTTACCTCTTTCATGTTTACATGGATGGAGCTGGAACATATTCTTCTTAGTAAAGTATCTCAAGAATGGAAGAAAAAGTATCCAATGTACTCAGCCCTCCTATGAAACTAATTTATGGCTTTCACAATAAAGCTATAATCCAGTTGTAACCTAAGAATAGCAGGAAGGTGGAAAGGGAGGGGAGGGAGGGGGGAGGGGGGTAGAGGGAAGGGGATTGGTGGGATTACACCAGTGGTGCATCTTACAAGGGTATATGTGAAACTTGGTAAACGGTCTGTGAAACTAGTGAATGATGCCCCATAAATATATCAATGTACACAGCTATTATTTAATAAACCAAACAAACAAAAATAAATAAATCTAGTTTTGTCTAACTCCAAAGTCTATTCCTTAAACCATTATACTATATTTCCCTAGGAATCTTCATTTTCTTATATTTTCAGTTAATTTTTCCTCTCTTAACATTTTCCATTTATATTTACATACTGGAAACAAGATATAGCACATTTCTTGGGTGATGAAAACTTTTGGTGTGTGTCGTTCTAAATGCTCCTAAGCACTCTATGGAATGTTCTGTACAATGTACATTGGTCGTCTAACATGTTTAGTTTCAGATTTCAATATCACGTAGACTGTTGTATTACAAAAGCAATACACTTTCCTTTGGGGCATAGTGTTATTGAGACACTTTGACAGGTATGAAAAAAATTAAAAGCTATTAAAACTGACAGTATGAAGAAATAAAGATGAGCAAACTTTTGCAAAGATCTATTCGTAACTTAAGAATTCTCTGTGGTAGAGGTCCAGTTGATACACTAGTATTTTCTTCATCTAATACATCAGCACTTGCCTCACCCCTTTCACCCCCTGGCCTGGGCCTGTGGTCAGCATTAGTTGAAATCCAAATAGATGACTTCCTCTGTAGTGTCATCACAGCCCATACAGTCTCCAGTGTTCTATCCAATCCTAGGATACTCTTCGCTACCCTTGGATAGAAGCTGGAATTTCCAGTTCTTGTTTTGAGTTCAGTTCTTATTCTCAGGAGATTCATTTGCAGGTTTGCCCTGCAAACATTCATACTAATAAATCTTTAAGCAGAAGTCATTTTGGGTAGAAGACAACAGAGTTCATGGCAGTGTTGGAAAAGTGTCAGAACTGGTATGTCTCCCTTGAAGCTGACATCACAATGTTGAGGAGACAGACAATAAACAAATCAGTAAAATATGCAGTTCATTAGTGTGGATACATGCTATATTAGTTTTCTAAGTCTCTGTAACAATATACCACAATTTTGTTAAAGGAAGAAAAACTGTACTCTCAATGTGGAAGATAAAATTCTGAAATCAAGGTGTCAGCAGACCCATTGTCCCTCTAAAACTCTGGGTAGAATCCTTCCTCGCCACTTCAGAGCCTCTGGTAGTGACTGTCCACCCTTGGCATTCCTTAGCTTGTAGCTATATCACTCCAATCTCCCCTTTTCTCATGATATATATTCTCCCTTTGTATCTCCATCTTTTCCTGGAGTTTCTTTTCATAAAGGTGCAATTCATATTGAATTAGGGCCCACCCTAACAAGCTCATCCTAACTCAACTAAATCTACAAACATGCTATTTCCAAGTAAGGTAACATTCACAGATACTTCAAGTTAAGATTTCAACATATGAGGTCAGACAATTAAGTTTATAAAATCAGCCTAGAAAACGTGCTACATACCTTATTGATGAATATCACTACCGTTACTTTCAAAGTAATTCCTTTGCCCATCAGGTGACCATAGTGATATTCAACAATGAGATATATAGCACATTTTATAAATTAATTTGGGAACTTAATTGTTTTCTAAGATGAGTTTGGGAATTTAATTGTCCAACCTTGTATGCTTTTTGTGGACACAACTCCAACTGGGTTGATCATAAAACATGCTAGGAAAAAAATTAAGCAGGAAATCTCAACAGGATGTGTGTGTAGCTGGGAAGTGAGGATCACATGCAGTGTGGAATAGAGCAGCCCAAAGAAATATGACTGAAAAGAAGGTATTTGCAAAAAGATCTGAAGATGAAGGAGCCAGCCAGTGGATGGTTGGATAAGAGCTCTGTGGAATGTATCATTATGTGTTCAAAGAGCAGCAAGGAGGCTAGTACAGCTAAAGCAGAGTGAAAAGCAGGTGAAGTACTAGGAGTTAGGTCCTGAGAAGTGACAAAAAGGCCAGATTGTAGAAACTTTGGCTTCTATTCCAAGTCAGTTAGGAAGCCATTCATTCAAAGATTTTGACCAGAAAATGGTATTACCTGACATATCTTAACAGAACCTCTAACGCCTGTTGAAACTAGACTATAAGGAACAGGGGGAAAGCAGAGACACAGCTTAAAGTACTATTATAATAATCCTGGTGAGAGATAATGGTGATTTGGAAACAGAGATGGCAATAAATGGTCAATTTCCAGATAGTTTTTAAGGTACAGATAACAGAATTTGTTGGCAGATTTTGGCAAAAGAAACAGAGGAGTCAAGGATAACAGAAGTTTTTTGGCTATAGTAACTGGGAAAACACATGTGCTAATAACCTAGATGTCTAGAATATAGAAATCACTGGTTCTAGAAATAAAATAAAGAAATTATAACACATACTAAGTTTCAGATGTTTTTCTTGGATACACAAGTAGAGACATCCAGTGGGGAGTTCACTGTATAGGTCTGCACGCATGAGAATAAACCTCTCTGCTCCATATCTCCCCTTGGCAGGTGCTGCTGCAAAACTGGACTATCTTCTAGTATGAGAAGGAACCTGAATAAAAGGCTCAGTTGTTTGGGAAAATATCCCAGAGGAAAAGAGGAGGAATTATAGTGTTTTCTTATGATGCAACTTCAGAGTTTATTCATTTATTCAATAAATAGGTATTTATTCTATACTGTGGTAATTTATCGAACTATATATTACTTAAGCAAAGAACTTCCAAAAAGGTGAGAAATCAAATTTATGGACATAACATTAAAAAACCTTGATATTTTATTAGAATAAGAAACTATAGATAAGAGGAATAATCAAGCCATAAGACAGAAACAGAAATATGACTTCCTTTACATATTCATGGAAAAGGAAGTCATCTGGTTTCCCTGTGGGAGTAATAGAAAGCTCACCTTTATCCCTTCCAAGGAGAAAGGCTCAGGCAGAGAAAAGTCCATGAAGGACCCACAAGAGTCCTGATGGAGGACATGTCCTCAGTTTGAGGCAGAGTGTAGTGTGTTCTCTTTTTTCTTTTTCATCCATCAGACTCTAATTGACAATGCAGTGTGTTCTGTCCAGCTTTGCCTGGGCTTAAGGAGCAGTGGCTCTCTTGACAGGAAGAGATGCACCTACAAGGCATGCTCTTCAGCAAGAGAGATTGCTATCCAGAGAATCAACAGTGTTGATGATCACATTCTTCATTCTGCCAGGAAATAGGGCTAAAATGTATGAGTGTAAGGCTGCAAGATGGAGCTGAAATTCCAACACTGATACCAGAAAAAAGGCATCAGTGAGTTTGCAGGTTCCCACCACCCTTTCATTCTTTCTCTCCCAGGTTGATGATCCAGGGCACCTTAATAGAAATTCCTTGTGACCTTGGGGGTCTAAAAACATTTTCAGCCATATGTTTTGATTCCTTTTCCCTCCATTCAACCTCCATTCTCATACCATAGTGACAGGAAAGTCATTCCGTGTGGATATATAGGATTAGGTGTCTCCTCTAGGACACATTTCTGTGTTGTTAAGAGATGCTATGAAGCTTTAAGTGACTTTGAAAAATGAAAAACATTATACGGATCATAGTTAACTTCTCCATGTCATGGCTTAATATAAGGTTTTTACTCTTCTTTTGAACTAGACTGGAATCAGTCTTAAAAGGTCACTGGTCTATTGTAGGGGAATAAGGAAGCAGGCTGGTTAGTGTCTTGCTCAGAGTCTTACATTTTATTAACCATAAAGATAGAATCCAAGTCTCTTCTAAACTGCCTTTTATGCCCTACTCAATATTTTGCTGCCAATATTATGGCTGCCAATATCTCCAATATTTGGCACACTTATATCAACTTATACCTCTGGAAAGAGCTTCAGTAATCCTCTGCCTCTAGCCAAATTGCAATCAACCCTTCTTAAGTTCTTAAATCTTTCTAGACATTCTGAAAGTAAGGTAGCCTGATATTATGGAGTTACCACAAATTTCAAAGTCAGGTAGCTGTCTAAGAATCCAGGCTGTAACCATGACTTACAGCAACTGACAAAGTTCCTAGGAGCCTCAGTTTCCTCATGCATAAAATGGGAATGGTAATACTTACACCAATGACTTGGGGTTTTATTAACAGATAATAATTAAATACATTTATTGGATACAGTGTGATACTTTGATATATGTATACAATGTGGAGTGATTAAATAAAGTTAATTAACACATCCATCACCTTGCTTGCCTATGATTGTTCATTAATTGTTATTAATTCATTGAAATTAATCTCATTGCCAATTTTAAATATACAATACTTTATTAAACTATAGTAAGTCTGTTGTGAAATAGTACCCAAAATTTATTTCTGCTATCTAGAAATACGTTCCCTTTGATCAAGAACTCCCTGTTTCCTCCCTCTTCACTGCCCCTCCTCCCAGCCTCTAATAAGCAATCATTCTATTCTTTACTCTTTTGAGTTCAACTTTTTAAAATTCCCCCTATAGATAAAACCATGCAGTATTTGTCTTTCTGTGACTGCTGTTATTTCATTTAGCATAATGTTGTCCAGTTCATTCATGTTTTTGGAAATCATAGTGTTTCCTTCTTTTTTAAAACTCAGTACATTGTGCACACATACCACATTTTCTTTACCCATTCATTCATTGACAGATAATTAGGTTGATTGCACATCCTTACTACCAGGAATAATGCTACAATGAACATGAGAAGGCAGATATCCTTATGACATATTCATTTCTGTTCCTTTGGACAGGTATCCAGAATTGGGATTACTGAGTCATATAGTAGCTCTATTTTTAATTTTTTGGAGAACTTCCAAGTGGAAGTTTTCCATAATGGCTGCACTAATCTACATCCATACCAACAACAAACAAGCTTCCCTTTGCTCTGCATCCTTGCCAACACTTATTATCTTTTTTCTTTTTGATAAAAGCCATTTTAACAAGTATGAGGTAATATCTCATTATATTTTTAATTTGCATTTCCCTAATAATTAGTGATGCTGAGCATTTTTCTATGTACCTGTTAGCCATTTGTATGTTTTCTTTTGAGAAATGTTTATATAGTTTCTTTGCCTATTTTCAAATCAGCCTTATCTGTTTCTTGCTATTGAGTTGTTTGTATTGCTTATGTATTTTGGATATTAACCCCTTATCAAATATGTATGGTTTGTAAATATTTTCTCTCATTCTGGGAGTTGTCTCTTCACTTTGCTAATTGTTTCTTTTGCTATAAACAATTGTGGTTTGATACCTCATTTGTCTATCTTTCTTTTCTGTTGCATATACTTCTAGGGTCATATTAAAAGTTACTGCCCAAGCCAATGTCGCGGAGCTTTCCTCCCAATCTTTCTTCTAGTAGTTTTGCAATTTCACATCTTACATGTGAGTCTTTAATCCATTTTGAGTTGAATTTTGTATATCATGTGAGGTAAAGATCCAATTTCATTCTTCTGCATGTGAATAGCCAATTCTCCCAATACCATTTATTAAAGAAACTGTCTTTCCCTATTGTGTTTTCTTGGCATCGTCATCAAAAATCAAGTAACCATAAATTACATATGTGGAAAACCATGAAGAGTCCACCAGAAGACTATTAAAACTCATAAACAGATTCAGGAAAGTTGCAGTATAGAGAATCAACATACAAAAATTAGTAGCATTTCTATATACTAATAACAAACTATCTGAAGGGAAAATAAGAAAATATTTTTATTTACAACAGCAACAATAAATAAATAAATGCTTAAGTATAAATTTAACCCAGGAGGTAGACGATTTATATATTGAAAACTACGAAACACTAATGAACAAAATTTTTAAACAAAACAAATAAATAGCAAGATATCTCATGTTTATGGATTAGAATTAATATTGTGAAAATGTCTACACCACCCAAAGTGGTTCACAGATTCAATACAACCCCTTTCAAATATTCTAAAGTCAATTTCCACAGAAATAGAAAAATAATTCTTAAATCCATATGAAACCACAAAATACCCCAATTACAAAATAATCCTGACTGGAGTAAATAAAGCTGAAGACACAATACTCCCCTAATTTCAAAACAAATTATAAAATGATTGAAATCAAAACAGCATAGTACTGGTATAAAAACATATAAATCAAACAATGGAACAGAATGAAAAGCCCACACTTAAGCCAAAGCCTCTTTGGATAATTAATTGTGATGCTGTATTAAAAGAGTGTAACATGCACAGAACAAATAACTATTTATTAATAAAGGGTACTGCTATTATTATAAAAGGAAAGTAACTAAAGTGACACTTAAGTTAACAAATAGGTAACCCATAGTTAGAAACTTCAATGGTAAAAAACAACGAAAACAAACTTGGACACAGATAAGTAAATTTGATAGTGAATGGATAACCAGAAGCTATTTTGACTAAGATAGTTGACACAACTGAGAATACCACACCACCTTGAATATTTTCATATTTTATTTTGATGGGATATCTTTAGTATCTAGTACCAAGAATTTTGACAATTTATCTTTAATAATCTAGAATAAGATGAGAAGGAGTAAAAGGAAGACAGAGGGGAAATGGGAGGTGGTAGAATTTACTCAGTGACCTTCAGAACAACTTATATATAAGGTAGTCTTTGAAATTTAAAATGAAATACAGAAACATTTGCAATGACTATAAAATGACCCCTTTGGTCTTCTCACCCCTACAGTAAATTTTCTGCGATTCAGTGACTGTGCATGGAGGAAGATCCTGGGGTCCTAGATAATACTCTGGCCAGACACAGACACTCCCAGGGCCCAACCCCCTCATCCTCATTCCACCTATGGGAAAACTGCAGCAAGGAATGACTTCCCACCATCATAGGATCGGAGCAAGGAGTAATACTCTACATTCAACATTTGACCAATATGAACTTTTAAAAGCTCATTGATATTATTTGAAATGAATACAGACACTTCTAGTAAAGGGGACATTTGAGCGGTGGTTTTCTTCCAATCCTGTAGTTTTCTTTCCTTCTAACTCACCTTCTTTCTAGCCATAGGAAAATATAGGGTTCTACCAGAAAGGCTGCCATCTCCCTTAAGTATGTGATCCTGTTTTCCTCCACTGTGGCTTGGCTGGCCTTGCTAATGAGGCCTTAGGGGAGAGTTCATGGTTGCCAGTGCCTCCTTATCCTGGTTGCTGATTACAACCCAACATCAAAGCTACAGAGAGTTTATTACCATATGTTCTATTTCCCTTTTTAGCATTGTTTGGGCTCCGTGTACAGAGACAAGGTACTTCCTAAGTCAGGCTACAGCAATTTTTAGACGACGACAAGCTATAACAAGAACACTGAGCTTTGTTAAAGGCACCATCTGGAGAAGAACATTCTCACTTTCATGAATAGCGATATTTTAGCACACAATGATATATACATGTTGAAAGGTTCTATCAGCTAACCTTGGCAGGCAGAGGTTGTCTTGCTATGCTAAACTTACCACTCACACTGTCAAACTCAGCAATATTAAAGAAACCTGTCAGGTCTGGATTGAAGGAATCTCAGATAGGCGTAATATTTCTGGGAGAAACAGAATAGAGTCCTGCAAATTAACTTCTGGTTTGTTTTTCCTAGAGATTATTTTCTTGTAGAGTTGATATTACCAAAGAATTTCTCCTGCAAATCATATGCTCTTATTATAAAAGGAAGATCTGTAGAACCAAAATCCTTCAAATATTATCCCATAAAGCACTAATGATTTTATTTATAGCCAGTTTTATGAAATGTTTCACAAGTATAATTTGTGTTTATATTTCACTCTACTGACCACCCCCACATACCATGTAATGTGATCAAACTTACTGAAAAAGACTTTGGAAGCAGTATTTATACCACAGGCAGAAAAAGGCTGCAGAAGCCTATAAATATTAACTTGTCAATGTAGAAATACAATTAAACCCTGTCTTACACATTTTTCAACTTCTAAAACCCTTAAGACATTTTTTTTCCCCATTTGTGGTCATGACTCTCAAAGGAAAATCCCAGTGTTTTCCCAGTATCCTTAGCAACAGAATCAGGTATAAATTGTGCTCCTATATTTCCAAACATCTGTATCCGAGCAACATAAAGTGTGCTGCCAATGATGTATGTACAGTCTGTAGGTAAGCTTGACTTTACAGAGAGAGGTGAAGTGAGAGGACGTAGAAAGGAATAAAAAGCAAAAGCAAGATAAAATCACAAAGAAGAGTAGTGCAGTTTCCCTCAGGTTGTTCCTTTCATTGTCTCTGCTCAATCTGAAAAAAAAAATAAAAAAGATGATCAGGCTATTCGTGTTTAAAGTTTTAATTTCTGAAGGAGTGCATCATTTTTGGTTATGCAGTATGCTTTCCCAGATTCTTCTGTGGCTAGGAATTCTAGCTTGAAAGGTAAGTCCGGAAAGTTTACAGGGGGACATCAAAAGGCAGTTTCTTGGCAAGTAAACGAGAATTATAAAAGCCTGAAGCATTGCTTATGAGTGAGAAACAGTGTGAAGTAATGAATTCACTAGCCGGGATGACAAGAGCAATACTTTCACTGTTCGAAAAAGAACGCGGTATTCCAGATCTCAGACCAACTTATATTCTCAGCACAGTCTTTCTTCTATGAATCTTGGAATTTAAGGCATAAACTTAAATGTGACTGTAAATCCACATTCACTTTAAATTAAACCCCTGCAGACATACAAATGCCAGACTTTAAACTTAAGGGCACATACCAGCTCTGTGCCTTTGAAAATATTCTTTAATTTCTTTAAGCTACCCCCTTTTTAAAAAGGAATAATAGATACAGAGTTTTAATGTAGAAGATGAAAAAGTTCTGGAGCTAGATGGTGATAATGCTTGCCTAACAGTATTAATTACTTAATGCCACTTAAAATGATTAAAATTTTATGTTATGTGTATTTTATGACTTAAAAAAAAACAGGAGCAATAATAGTATCCCATAGAATTGCTTTTACAATTATATGAAATAATGAGCAGTTTGCATGGTGCCTGATACATAGTAAGTCTTTAATAAATGGTCATTATTATTGTTGTTAATAAAAATTGACCCTTGAACTCCTCTAGGAGTCATGATCAGTATCAATACTTACCTTTCTCTCTTTAACCTCTTCTTCTTTTCACTGAACCAGCTCCCTTCACATCTTGGTCCCAGACCCTGTCTTCACTATGTCCCTGTTCCAAGTGTGTACTCTCTCTAACATCCCTGTCAGGCTCAGCCATCAGAGAAGTCCAAAAAGATGTATTGGAAGGCCAATCCACTTTACTAAATTTGCACATAAAAACAATCCTAAAAGGAAACGATTTTAAATTCATCTGCCAGATGGGAAAACAATTAAAACAAAAACAAAACAAACTTTAGAGGCAATATGACTCTAAAGCTTTGGCAGTTGCAAGAACAGCCATGGATAAAACTGCAAAGTAAAGTTGGATTTATGCTTCCTCCCATCTCTGTTCAGATGGGAATAATACCAAGAAGCACTTTTGGTTTAGACTGATTTTCACAGGGGTCCATTCATTCATTTTGTCCCACTACAGGTGATTACCAGGAACACAATTATTTAAAGACTATTATTCCTGACCCTGCAGTTTGATGGTATCCTGTGGCTTTTATGCACTTTTGATGCCTAATAGAATTTACCTTCCAAGTCTTTCACCTTTCTCCAGAGACACACTCAGAAATATAACTTGTTAAAGCTAGAAAAAACAGTGGAAAAATTTTCAGCCCATGCTCACCTTCACCAATAAAATCTTAAAGCCCAATATATTTAAGATAATTTATCCATGGTCACTCTTTGAGCACAGCCTCGTCTTTTTACAACTTAATATTTAACTTCTCACTTTAACAGTTACCCTTGTTTTCCCACTATCTATTAGCCTCTTTCTATTTTCAAATCTTCCCCTTTTAGAATTCAGGAGCAACATATCAACCATACTTTTCAGTGTCCTGATCTCCCATGTCTTGTATCCTGTTGGGAGAACCTTAAATGAAGGAATCTATACCTTACCCAGACAACAGGAAAATGGTATTTAAGAACAAAATAGTCATCTAACTCTAGGTTTGGGGTCTTCCTATCTCAATAGACCTTTAACACTGCCCAGAAGTTCTGCTGTTCTCATCAACACAATCTCTCTTCTGCAAACTTCTTATATTCACCATAAACCTTCAGCTTCTTGAGTCATCTTAGATTATAGGTAGGAGGTAAATGTCATTGTCTCCTACTTTTCAGTGAAGATAAAAGCCATCAGACAAACAATACTTATTTTCCTATTCTAGAGCTCATATGAAAAACAAGTATCTGCCTCCATCCTCTCTTCTCCCTTCCATTCCTCTTACAGCTCTAGAAAAGCTGCCTCTTCTATCCACAGCCTGTCTTCCACATCTCTCCTCTGGAACCCAACACCTCCGATCTTCTTAAAGACCTTGCATTACCAATTATTCCCTTCCTCTTTTATAGTTTTGCCTCATAACTTATTCTTTCTGATTTGCATTTATATATGCTCAAATGTTTCCCACCTTCAAAACAAATCTCTCCTTCTATCTATAACTCCCCCCAACTTCTAGTCTGTGCTCCTCCTCTTGCAGTCCAATTTCTCAAAGAAGTTAGCTGCACTCTCTCATCTCATTTTCTCTCTGCTCACTCACTCTTCTGGCCCCATCTAGTCTCATGCCTATCCTACCTTTACCACTCTTCCAAAGTTGTTCTGTTAGGCCAACAACCAAAGGCCTGTAGGATTTCATAGCCACTTTTCATTCCCATCTTCCTTACTCTTTCAATAGTATTTGACACCACTGACCTTTACCTTCTTCTGAAAATATCCCTCCCTTGATTTCCTTATTGCTGTTCTGTCTTGGTTTTTTTCCAACTTCTCTGTTCATAAATCCTCAGTCTTCTTGGCTAGCTGCCCCTCATCACCCATACAGTGAGAAGTGTTTCAGAACTTTGTCCTAGGCAGTCGGTTTTCCTATAGCTCTCACTCTGTAAACTCTTCCCAGGCTATTTTTTCTGCTCCAATTGCTTCAATTACTTTATTGGCCAACAATTCTGAAATCCATTGCTCCTGAAATCTATATATAACTGCTAACCTTATGCCTTCACTTTGAAGATCTACAAGAAACCTCAAACTCAACCTGTTTATATTGTTCTCCTTCTAAAACGTGTTTCATCTTCTGTTTTTCCTTTTAATTAATGGTCTTAGGTACTCAGTTACTCAAGTAAAAAATCTGCAATTAACCCTTACTCTTCCCTCTTCTTTAATCCCATGTTATACCTCCCATCTTTTATATTAAGGCTATTTAATTCCTATAATTTGTCAGACACAATTCCAAACAATAATCTCTAATCTATTCTTTTTAATTTATTCTGTTACCTAAATAGTGACCAAATTTACCAAATCATCTCTTCCCACATCCTCTCCATTTATGCTCCAGGTCTTAGCTGAACTATTGCAAAAACCTCCTAGCCAACTTCCCCAGAGCTTCTCTTGCTATCTTTATTCCTCTCTATTCCATAGTATTTTAACTTCTCAAGAGCAGCTTTTCATTATGAAAATCTTCAAAGAAGTTTTACAGTGAATAATAGACATGCATATATTTTCTACATACATTATACAATGTTAACATTGTGTTTGCCTTATTTCATGCCGCTTATATATATTTTTATATGTTCATATTTTTATTTCTACAATTCAAAAATAATTTGTAGATAAACCCATCTATATCTAGAGAGAGAAATAAGGAAATGGCTTCCACAGCTGAGGTGGTTAGCAAGTTTGAAATCTGTAGGATTGGCTGGCAGGATGGAAATTCGAGTAACAGCTAATGTTACAATCTTGAGCGCAAATACTGGAGGATGGTAAGCTGGAAACTGAGACAGGTTTTCTCTGTTGCACTCCTGAAAATTCCTTACTTGGGAAGTGTCAGTCTTTGCTCTTGAGGCCTTCAACTAATGTTTATACATATTATGAAGGATAATCTGCTTTCTCACACTACCATTTCAAATATTAATCATAAAAAAATCTTCACAGCAACATTTAGATTAGTGGATCAAAGCACTGGTCTAGCCTACTTAAGACATAAAAGCATCACGGCGTCCATCGATGATCATCGTTTGCATCAAGTATGAAGTTGGAATGATATTTTAAAGGTGTAAATCTGTCCATAGTTTCTCTAAGCAAAACTCTCAGTCATTTTATATGATCATACACAGAACAATGTTCAAAATACTAAAATGTCTTCAAAGTCCCTTTTAGACTGCGTGTTCCCAACAAGCAGTTTTCTCACCTTTCTTCCCTTCACACTACATGTTCTGCTCCAAAGGGTTTCTTTCCATTTCTCTGCGTGGATACTTAATCTGTCTGTTTCTCCCTTGGAACATTAATTAATTCTTACTCATCATACAGGTCTCTTTTTTTAGTCTGATTTCATCAGGGAATTTTTTTTTTTTTATTGTTGGGGATTCATTGAGGGTACAATAAGCCAGGTTACACTGATTGCAATTGTTAGGTAAAGTCCCTCTTGCAATCATGTCTTGCCCCCATAAAGTGTGACACACACCAAGGCCCCACCCCCCTCCCTCCATCCCTCTTTCTGCTTTTCCTCCCCCCTCCCATAACCTTAATTGTCATTAATTGTCCTCATATCAAAATTGAGTACATAGGATTCATGCTTCTCCATTCTTCTGATGCTTTACTAAGAACAATGTCTTCCACTTCCATCCAGGTTAATACGAAGGATGTAAAGTCTCCATTTTTTTTAATGGCTGAATAGTATTCCATGGTATACATATACCACAGCTTGTTAATCCATTCCTGGGTTGGTGGGCATTTAGGCTGTTTCCACATTTTGGGGATTGTAAACTGAGCTGCAATAAACAGTCTAGTACAAGTGTCCTTATGATAAAAGGATTTTTTTCCTTGTGGGTAGATGCCCAGTAATGGGATTGCAGGATCAAATGGGAGGTCTAGCTTGAGTGCTTTGAGGTTTCTCCATACTTCCTTCCAGAAAGGTTGTACTAGTTTGCAGTCCCACCAGCAGTGTAAAAGTGTTCCCTTCTCTCCACATCCACGCCAGCATCTGCAGTTTTGAGATTTTGTGATGTGGGCCATTCTCACTGGGGTTCGATGATATCTCAGGGTTGTTTTGATTTGCATTTCTCTAATATATAGAGATGATGAACATTTTTTCATGTGTTTGTTAGCCATTCATCTGTCATCTTTAGAGAAGGTTCTATTCATGTCTCTTGCCCATTGATATATGGGATTGTTGGCTTTTTTCATGTGGATTAATTTGAGTTCTCTATAGATCCTAGTTATCAAGCTTTTGTCTGATTGAAAATATGCAAATATCCTTTCCCATTGTGTAGGTTGTCTCTTTGCTTTGGTTGTTGTCTCCTTGGCTGTACAGAAGCTTTTCAGTTTAATGAAGTCCCATTTGTTTATTTTTGTTGTTGTTGCAATTGCCATGGCAGTCTTCTTCATGAACTCTTTCCCAGGCCAATATCTTCCAGTGTTTTTCCTATGCTTTCTTTGAGGATTTTTATTGTTTCATGCCTTAAATTTAAGTCCTTTATCCATCTTGAATCAATTTTTGTGAGTGGGGAAAAGTGTGGGTCCAGTTTCAGTCTTTTACATGTAGACATCCAGTTCTCCCAACACCATTTATTGAATAGGGAGTCTTTCCCCCAAGGTATGTTCTTGTTTGGTTTACTGAAGGTGGTTGTAAGATGTTAGTTTCATTTCTTGGTTTTCAATTCGATTCCAAGTGTCTATGTCTCTGTTTTTGTGCCAGTACCATGCTGTCTTGACCACTATGGCTTTGTAGTACAGACTAAAATCTGGTATGCTGATGCCCCCAGCTTTATTTTTATTACTAAGAACTGCCTTAGCTATACGGGGTTTTTTCTGGTTCCATACAAAACGCAGAATCATTTTCTCCAAATCTTGAAAGTACGATGTTGGTATTTTGATAGGAATGGCATTGAATAGGTAGATTGCTTTGGGAAGTATAGACATTCTAACAATGTTGATTCTTCCCATCCATGAGCATGGTACGTTCTTCCATTTGTTAATATCCTCTGCTATTTCCTTTCTGAGGATTTCATAATTTTCTTTATAGAGGTCTTTCACCTCCTTCGTTAGGTATATTCCTAGGTATTTCATTTTCTTTGAAACTATGGTGAAGGAAGTTGTGTCCTTAATTAGCTTCTCATCTTGACTGTTATTGGCGTATACAAAGGCTACTGACTTGTGGACATTGATTTTATATCCTAAAACATTACTGTATTTTTTGATGACTTCTAGGAGTCTTGTGGTTGAGTCTTTGGGGTTCTCTAAGTATAAGATCATGTCATCAGCAAAGAGGGAGAGTTTGACCTCCTCTGCTCCCATTTGGATTCCCTTTATTTCCTTGTCTTGCCTAACTGTATTGGCTAGAACTTCCAGCACTATGTTGAATAGTAAAGGTGACAGAGGACAACCTTGTCTGGTTCCAGTTCTAAGAGGAGAAGCTTTCAGTTTTACTCCATTCAGTAAAATATTAGCTGTGGGTTTGTCATAGATAACTTCAGTCAGTTTTAGAAATGTGCCACCTATGCCTATACTCTTCAGTGTTCTAATTAGAAAAGGATGCTGGATTTTATCAAATGCTTTTTCTGCATCTATTGAGAGGATCATGTTTTTGCCTCTGTTAATATGGTGGATAACGTTTATGGACTTGTGTATGTTAAACCAGCCTTGCATCCCTGGGATGAAACCTACTTGATCATGATGAATGACTTTTTGATGATAAGGTGTAATCTATTGGCTAGGATTTTGTTGAGAATTTTTGCATCTATATTCATGAGTGAGATTGGTCTGAAATTCTCCTTTTTGTTTGGGTCTTTTCCTGGTTTTGGTATCAGGGTGATGTTTGCTTCATAGAATGTGTTGGGGAAGATTCCTTCTTCCTCAATTTTTTGGAATAATTTCTGCAGTACAGGAATAAGCTCTTCCTTGAAGGTTTGATAGAATTCTGGTGTGAAGCCATCTGGACCAGGGCATTTTTGGTTGGAAGATTTTTTATTGTTTCTTTAATCTCAGTTCTTGAAATTGGTCTGTTCAGGAGCTCTATTTCTTCCTGGCTAAGTCTAGGGAGAGGGTGTGATTCCAAATATTGATCCATTTCCTTCACATTGTCAAATTTCTGGGCATAGAGTTTCTGGTAGTATTCAGAGATGATCTCTTGTATCATCAGGGAATTTTTTTATGGATTAGAATAGCTTCCCTACAATATGCCTCACTCATGATACTCATCACCTCTAGAATTCCTGTTTAATGTCTATCCTAACAACTATACTATAAGCTAACACAGAATCCTGAAGAAATATGCACTTTAGACTGACTTTAGTGATGCATTGGACCTTATAAGTATCTGCTTATCTGCCCTGTGTGTCTGTGTGTGTTTTAGGGTGAAAATGCACATACCTTGAAGCTAAGCTGAAAGTCTCTGTAAAGCCAGATAATAATGTTTTAAGCTAATCTCTTCTGCAAGCTGTAGACCTGGAAGGTTCTTAGAGGCAATAGTGGGCCCGGTACTTGGAAGGCATAAAATGTCCAAAAAGATGGTGCTCTAATTTGTAGTTCATGGGAAAAGAAAGGAAGTCATTTGATGCACTTTCTGTATAATTGCTGTTGATATAAAGAGTTGGCCTTTAATTTCTGCCCCCTCTGCTCCCTCCAGAGGCAGATTAAAAGGGAGACAAATAATAATGTGCATACTTTTTCTTCCAGCAACTTTAGTTTCCATGACATTCCATTTTTAAAGTTCTCTTGGCTTTCTGAGATTCCTGCTGTTACCAGAAACAATAATTGCTATTATCATTATGACTGTAATATAGCAGATGCACTTTTATTTTGCCACCTGGAGAACACCAAAATGTTAGCAACCCATTATTATCCTTTTAGGTGAAAGAACACACCTATAGCCTAACTATTCTGGTGACAGCCAGGGTGTTGTCCCTCTGAGGCTAGTACTTCGAATCGTTTAATCTTACATACCAATGGGTGGCTCCCAAATAAGATAATTATCCAGTGACAATCAACTTACTTGTTAAAGAAGACAATTGGATTTGAAGAAAACTTATATGTTTTCCAATAAGATATTAAGTGATTTTCATACTGTGTACATTAATAGCAAATAAATACTTTGGCCAGCAATAATCAGGACGCTTTTCTACACAGTTCTCAGTTTCCACAGTTTTCTATGCATCTTGAGAGTGGTTTTCCAGTCTCAAAGTTCATTTATATTTCCATTCTGTCATGTTCACTGCCAGGACCAAAGCCTTTGGCCCTCTAAAGGTTTGCTGAAAAACCACTGACATGAGGCAGATTGATTAATAGGAGAGAATGGCATACAAATTTGTTTATTATGTCTACATGGGAGCCTTCAAAATGAAAACTCAACCCCTCAATGAGATACAGAAGTTTATAAAGAATAAGGGATTGGATTGTTGCAAAGCAAGTTTTAGTGGCAAGACAAGTTATGGGAGGAAGAGGAAGAAGCTTGTCTAGCAAAGGTGGTCTTGTTATGTAGGTCACAAGTAGGAGCTATCAAAGAGAATAAATAGATGGCAAATGTTTCATTTTAGAATTTTAAAGGTGTCATGTTCTCAGTAATTCTTTCCTAAATTGGATAAGTAAAGACCAAGTTGCATTGTTGAAGATTTTCTACAGGTTCTCCACAAATTTTCCCTGCCTAGGGTGGATAAGAAAGGACCTAGTTGCATTGGTAAAGATTCTCAATCTCTACCTCAACAAAATTCAACCCACCTCAACAAAGACAGCTTTGCAGTTATTTTGGTCTTCTGGACCTGTGGCAGCCACTTCAAAATATCTCAAAGAAATATATTTTGGGGTAAAATATTTTTATTTCCTTTCTCACCAAAAGGATTTTCTCAGTTCTGGTAATTCCTTTAACGTCTAGCCCTCCTGTGCCTCACGATCTTCTAGGACAAAATATCTCAGCCAAATTTACTCATGGAACTCACACAAAGTAAGCTTCTGTGGAAAAAGATCTTTGGAAACCTAACAAAAATAAGGTCTTGGTCCACAGACAACTTGTCTAACTTTGGATGGTGCCGTCTTTTAGGAGAAGTACGTGGCAGCATGAGTGAAAAGGGGCCAGAGGCTGATGGCTTCTCCAGGAACCACATTCAGGATTCACAGTCTCACTGAACACGTGCTCAACACATTTCCTCACACCCCCAAGTTCCTCTTGTCTCTAGAGGAGAAGACATTCATTTACAGCTGGCAGATACTAGGATACCTCAACTAAAATAATGATGGTTTGGTTCTTAAATCATAAAATAAAACCACTGCACGAAGGATACTTCCTCAATCATCTATTTAATCAAGAGCCACATATTAAAACTCACTAAAGATAAAACCTATAACCAATGATTTAATAGATAAGTCCAATTACCTTCATCATAAATAGTTGAACATGCATGGAAAAGTATAAATTAATTGTAGGTGAAATATGGAAATATTCAACTCTATTCAATATTTCGAGAATACCTGCTAGTTATATGCTTGACTCTACAGATTAAAGTCCTGTCCATAGGGGCCAACAGACAGGGATACCAACAGTCTACAAAAGCATTATCTCAGAAATGATTGTGTAACAAGTGATGCGGAGGTCACAAGATAAAGAAATTATCCCTGGGGAAGAGAAAATAGCTTCCTTCAGGCTGACCAATTTGTAAGCTTCTCACTCAGTGAGAATTTCTGTTTTCAATGACTTTTTTCTCTAGTGCAATTTACATTCTAATAAGCTGAATTCCAGATATGGGTCAGGAACTCACTGTCATGTCCATTTTAACATGTTAGTGGTGTTCTTTACATCACTGTTTCCTGTGCGTCAGTATTCCCATTTCAGCCAATTTAAACTTTCCAAATGAAAATTAGAAAATTGGTAAAAATCCACGTAACTCTTGGCTTAGCATAATGTCTGTATTTTCTGAACACTAAGCCCAGACATGAGGCCTAAAGAGATGAGTGCACTTTGCAGAAATTCAATTCATCCCAAGTAGAGGATTACTGAATAACCCCCAGGCAAGGTTTTATGAAAAATATCTAACTACAGTGCCTTATCTTCTGTAAAGACAAAAATGCTTCCACAAAAAGAATATTCTCTCATCTCAACTCTCAAACTTTGTTTACTTGATTTAGAATCAAAATTAAGTGTGGAAATAGAAAAGGCCCTTCAGTTTTAGAATAATTTGTTAGCCAAGTGAAATCTAAATGTTTATTTTAATATTGTTCAAACATACTACTATTCTAAGAGTTAATAGGTGATGTCTGAAATCAGTCATCTTACTGGTGGATCCCTAAACTTTAGTCAAGAGAGGCAAAGATAGAGGTGCAAGGATACGCTAAACAATCACTTTAATAATGTACACAAATTACTCACCAAAGTAGATAAAAATATTCCAATTCATTACGGACAGCAGTATCTTTGTTTTTGTTTATTAAAACCATTTTTTGCAACTTCTCAACTCCTAATTGACTTAAATATGTTCATTTTATTTTATTGCCTAAAAAAGTATTTGTAAAGGCCTAGTACAGTGGCTCATGCCAGTAATCCTAGCACTCTGGTAGTCCAAGACAGATGGATTGCTTAAGCTCAGGAGTTTGAGACCAACCTGAGCAAGAGTGAGAGATCCATTTCTTCTAAAAGGCAGCTGGGCATTGGGGTAGGCACCTATAGTCCCAGCTACTTGGGAGGTTGAGGCAAGAGGATCTCTTAACCCCAAGAGTTTGAGGTTGCTGTGAGCTATGACACCAATGCACTCTACCCAAGGTGACAGAGTAACACTCTGTCTCAAAAAAAAAAAGTCTTTTTATTCTTAAATGAGGTAATTAGGCCATCCATTCAAAGTATTTCATTTCCTTCTTATCAGAAGAGAATATTTTTAAAAACCATTTGTCTTCTGATCATCATTTCACACAGTTATTTTTAAATAATTTCTTATCTCTTTTGATATTTTTGGCAGAAAAAAGCATATATTCAACTTCATGTATACACTCTTTCAGGTCAGGGTTCTCTTTTATCAGTTAACAATTTGAGTGAAGCTTAGCTATTATCCTTGGGTACGATATAAGTAAGCAAACACAATTCAAATAAAACAGAATTACCTGCAGGAAATAACTGTTCTAGTACTAGCAACAAATAGCTCAACCCCAAGTTTGCCCAAGCCTCAAATGCTTATTTTTGATGTTTCTTTCTCAACAAATTTTTGCAAATAGCCATACGGTTGTCTTCGTACATTGGTATCACTGTAACAAAATACCAAAAAATAAAAATAAAAAACAGAAATATATTTCTCACACAGAGTCTAGGAAGTCTAAGATCATGGCGCTGGCAGATTTGTTATGGTGAGGGACCACTGCCCGGCCCATAGATGGCGCCTTCTCCCCATATCCTGACATGGCAGAAAGGGATAAGAGGCCTTTGGGAGCCCTCTTTTTTAAAGGCAATAATTCCATTCAGATTAGTGCCTAATTTGGACTAATTCCTAATCATCTCCCCAAAAGCTCCACCTCCTCATACAGTCACCTTAAGGGTTAAGATTTCAATAGTGGGGGAGACACAAACATTCAAATGACAGCAATGATAAAGATCGAAGGTTCTCTGAGGACAATAATCTACACAACCATACAACCATTCAACCATTCTTCTTTGCACCATTGCTCCAGACTCAAACACCTGTTCAGACAGGAAACTCGAGCATCACTCTATTCCAGACGTCCTCAAACTATGGCCCGCGGGCCACATGAAGCGGTGTGAATTGTATTTGTTCCCGTTTTGTTTTTTACTTCAAAATAAGATATGTGCAGTGTGCATAGGAATTTATTCATTGTTTTTTTTTTAAACTATAGTCTGGCCTTCCAATGGTCTAAGGGACAGTAAATTGGCCCCCTGTTTAAAAAGTTAGAGGACTCCTGCTCTATTCCTTGTCACCTGTGTTCATTCCTCAGCACTCCACAATCTCTCTTACCAATAATTCTCAGATCACTCCAGACAGATAACCTCAGGTGACACCAAGGACCAGGGGGCATTGCAGATAATACCTACTACCCCAGAGACCTTGTTCACGTGCAGCTCCTACTTGGTAAAAGACCCCTGCCTGGCCACAGGGCTCTGCAGGCCATCCAGAATAAAGCAAGCATAATGCTTTACCCTATAATAATTGCTACACTTTGAGCTTATGAAATCAATATAAGAAAGAAAATTTTTCTTTCTTCCATGGTTTCCCATTAAAAAAAAACAAACAAACAAATAAAAAAAACCCAAAACCCTGAACTCTGTGGCTTTGTTTCCTGACACATTTATAGTGAAAGGGAAGGAGAGAAATAGATGCTGGCGATCAGCAGATAATCCTGTGGATCACTCTTCAAATCCAGTTGCTTAGAAAACATCCATATTCTTTCTACTGAATATGAAAATACCATAACCTCCCCTGCTTTTAAATTAAACAATATTTATTTGTGTGTATGTTTCTTACAACTGAAATAATCTCAACTCACATGTGAAGGGTATGATGCTGGGAACAATGTCAAGCCATAAGAACGTGAAACTCTGTGAAGTAGGGCCAACTGGAGATTTTCCTGTGAGTTGTGAGGTGGGAGGTGATGGTGATAACCGAAGAGGGTAATAGAGTACAAGTGTAACAGTGTGAAAGGGAACCCAAAACTCAGACGTTATTCTAAGTATAGGTATGTCAAGCTGTTTCCAGAGCTCTAAGTATCAGAAGAACTGTAGATGCCCCAGACAGAAAGGAAGTAAATAATCAGAGATGTGAGGTAGCAAATGTCAGAGATGTGACCGTTGGGGAATCAGATACTAGATTAATGACTTGGCACAAGAATATGAGCCATGGTTGGTTAGAAGTTAGTGAACAGAATACTATCCTAAAAAACCCAAGCAGAAGAACCAACTGACACCAATTCCTTTAGCCATTATATTCCTTTTGTGATTGCTCCTAGAATCTGGGACAAAACTGAGCCAGCTCCCAGGACAGGTATGCATAGCTTTGACCATTCTCCTCCCCACAACCACTTCAATTATCAATCTCTCTTAGCGGTTTTGATTTTATGTGAGATGGCTGAGCTTTATCATTAGCAGTTTCTCCTTAACTGGGAAGAGGCTCTTTCTACCCTGTCAATTCCCAACTTCCAAATAAATTGAGTTCCAAATATTTGCTTGTGTGGTCTGAGAAAGCAGTTTTTCAAAATGCCTATGTGTTTAGTAGGTTTGGGGGGCTACTCTGAAAGTTCAACCACAAAGGAAACTGTTATAGGAAACTGCTCTGAGTTGAGACTCAGGACTCCAAATACATATCTTTCCATCACAGTTTGGGAAGCCACAGCATTTAGAGAACATAGCAAGATCAAGCAAGTCCCTTCCCCTACCTTAGATCTCTGATAGCCAACAGAAAGGAAACATGGAATATTCAGGTCATCTAGAACTGTGTAACAAATTTTATGATTCTTAATATAAAAAACATTTTACACTATAATCCTGAGAGTCAAGAATATGGGTATAGTGCTGCTGAGTAAGTCTTCTGCTCATGTTAAGTTTACTGGGGTCACTTGTGCCCAGTAGCCTGGTTCCTTAAGTCACAGAGGATCAAAGAGGGCTTCACTCCCATGCCTGAGGCTCTGCAACAATGACCACAAAGCTGGACCAAGCTGGGTTCCTCTCCATATAGTCTCAGAGCCTTTTCCTATGGTGTTTCCAGTAGGATGGTTGGACTTCTCACACAACAACTCAGGACTCCAAAAGAATAAGGCAGAAGCCGCTGGTCGTCTCAAATGTGAAGCCCAGATGGGTAGTCTGGTAGAAGCCCATGGCTTCTATCATATTCTATTAGTCAAATTGATAAAGCCCAAATTCAAAAGAAGAAGAAATAGACATTCACCTCCCTATGAGAGGAATATCAAAGAATCTTCAGCCATTCTTTTTTATTATTATTATTAAATCATAACTGTGTATATTAATGCAATCATGGGGCACCATGCACTGGTTTTATATACAATTTGAAATATTTTCATCAAACTGGTTAACATAGTCTTCCTGTCATTTTCTTAGTTATTGTGTTAAGACATTTATACTCTACATTTAGTAAGTTTCACATGAACCCTTGTAAGATGCACCGTAGCACCAATTACCCTCTCTCCACGCACCCTCCACCCTCCCCTCCCCTTACTTTCCCCTTTCCCCATATTCTTAGGTCATATGAAAGCTATAAATTAGTTTCATAGTAGGGCTGAGTACATTGGATACTTTTTCTTCCATTCTTGAGATACTTTGCTAAGAAGAATATGTTCCAGTTCCATCCACGTAAACATGAAAGGTAAAGTCTCTGTCTTTCTTTAAGGCTACATAATATTCCATGGTGTACATACACCACAATTTATTAATCCATTCATGGGCACTTGGGCTTCTTCCGTGATTTAGCAATGATGAATTGGGAGGTGTGGATAAGAATATCATGGTGAGCAGATGGGCCATTTCTGTCCCCATGCAGATTACAGTCTGATAGATAATATAAGGAACTGAAAGGCAAATACCAAACCCTCTGATGATTTCTATCATGGAGCTCTCCTAGTAGGAAATGTATCCCAGGAGAGGTAACATATAAGGGGTATCCAGCAAGATGAGTAGAAGCTAGCCAGACAAAGAGGGAAGGAGCATTCAAGACAGAGAGAATAATGGGCAAAAGACTGAAGTTTTAGACAGTATAGGGTCAATCTAGAGGTCTAGAGTCAAGTTTGAAGGGGATTTAGGGTACATGAGGTAGTAGTGGAGAGAGAAATATTTGAAGAATATTTCTTCAAATAAAGAAGAAATAAATATTTGAGGACTCTGGTGGAGGAGACAAGATTGAGAGAGACAAGATTGTCTCTGAGCAGAGACATCAGCTGCCAGATTGTCTCAGAAGGAAGGAAAAGTTTTAGATGAAAAGAAAAGTAGAGAGAGAGATCAGATATACTTCCAAGGAAACATGCCAGAACCTACCACAGATTCCATGAGAAGTAATTGTGGAGCAGAACGAGAGGCAAGATATCAGCAGAAATGACCCCACTAGAGGCTTGGAGCTTGAGGCAAAAGGTTGGTGAGAGTATTTCTCCCCTTCTCACATCTCTGGCAGTCAGCAACCTCCCAAGCTTCTAGAAAGCCCTTCTACACTCACGAATCCCAAAGCAGCTGCTGCGAATGCACTGGGAGCTTCCTGAGGACAAAGCACCAGGCTTTCAGCCCCTTTGGGGTTGCTTCTTATCACCACAGACCTGAGTTGAGACGGCAGTTGTCATGTTGCTTCTCCACCCACTGTGCACCTTTGTCCTTCTCCACCCACTGTGCCTTGTAGCCCCTCAGTTCTCCTCTTGGTCATTTTCACACATTTTGAACTCTTGACCCAGACCATGAGTCCTAGGAAATCTGTGTGACCACACCACTCCCCACCCCAAGAGGCTAGACATTCCAAGTGGGCTGCCTTCCTGAAAGAGTGACAGAGATGACCAGAGAGCTAGCCACTCCTCCATTCACACGCTTCCTTCCCTGACCCTCCCCTATCTACTTACCACTGCCAAGAAAGACTAATGAACCAGGGCTCTCAGAAGCAGCTGCTTCTCTGGCACACCAAGTCTCCCACAGAGACTGGAGCACAAATCTTTCCTCTTAAAAACCTGCAGCAGACTAAGGAGTGCTAGGACTATAAGCTCCCTGCTCACTGGCCCTTCCTGGTGCTGCTCACCCAGCTGCTCTCTCAGAGCGGGGCACACTCTGAAGCCAAGGGACATCAGACCTGCTTTAGTACCCCACAGGCAATTCATAACCAGCATACTTCTCCTTGGCATGGTCGGGACTGAGACCTGAGGACAGGCCCACAGTCTAGACCCATACACTTAGGACTCAATCATGTTTCTCAGAAGCAAGCAGGGGAGATTTGTTAACTAATCTCAAAATGAAAAGGAACCCACATGAGTAGAACTGAGAGCAGAGTGCAGCATGGGGCCCAGCCATAGCACACTCCACCCACAGGAAAGCCTCACTCTCAGCCCAAGGAAGAATCCAGGACAAGGAAGTGCCAACCCACATCACTATTGCTGGGGAGCTCAGCTGCTGCGTGTCAGCAGATGCCAAAGACAGACTGCAGAGCACCAGAGGGAGAGAAGAGCAAAACCCACTTCTGGCAGCCAGACTGTGAATCTGAGATGCCTTCAACCCCCAAATCAGACTTTCTGGCTTTGTGGGGCCCTTCAGCCCTCCCTACTAGCTATTCCCAGTAGCCTGACAGGGACCTTTGACTTCTGCTAAGACAGCTACCTTACCGGCCTTTGTGAGTCTGAGAGAAGGCTCTCCACACCCAGGCCACAAGTCTCACTGCCCCACCTTCTTCTGCCATGGTGAAGAGTGTGAACTCACCTGGAAGTTTCAGGGTTCCATCTACTTACTGGAGCATTCCAGTCCTTCTCCTGAGGGGCTAGAGCCCATCCCAGGTCCCCAAAACAACACCAAAGCTAGTTCTTTCTGGTAAGAAAAGACCTACTGGCAGAGAGGTCAATTTGTACAGCCTTTAACAACATTTACTGACTCAATTATAGAGGGTGTGGTTGATTCCCATCCACTAGGATCATCTACTGTCTTGAAGATTAAACTGTGCATGCCAATGTAATTCAAACTGTTAAGAAGACCATAGGGCTGGGGAAAGAGAAAATATTTTTAAAAACCCCATCTTCCGTCATCACTAAAAGATCAGGAATATGCCCACACACATAGCTTCTCACTGCTGTAGCTTACAAACAAATAGAAACTTAGGATGTCTATAACCAAGGCATCCATCCAGAACCTAGACCACCATCAAAGCACCCACAAACCAAGCCAAAGGTTCTTACCCAACATATGCTACAGACATACCCCTATGAATGAGAGGAAGAAAAAAGTCCCATCAAAACAAAAGAAAATCCAAAACAAGAAATGGCAGCTTCTTCAGATGGAAAGGAATCAGTGCGAGAACACTGGAAATATGAAAAATCAGAGTGAAGGGACATTCTGAAGGGGGCATACCAACTTTCTAGCAATGATACTAAGAAAAATGAAAATAGGGGGTGCCTGTGGCTCAGTGAGTAGGATGCTGGCCCCATATGCCGAGGGTGGCGGGTTTAAACCCAGCCCCGGCCAAACTGTAACAAAAAATAGCCAGGCATTGTGGCGGGCACCTGTAGTCCCAGCTACTGGGGAGACTGAGGCAAAGGAATCATCTAAGCCCAGGAGCTGGATGTTGCTGTGAGCTGTGATGCCACGACACTCTACCAAGGGCGATAAAGTAAGACTCTGTCTCTACAAAAAAAAAAAAAAGAAAGAAAGAAAAATGAAAATATTGAAATGATAGATAAAAAATTCTGAATACAGATTATAAAAAACCTCAATGAAATCCAAAAGAAAATGGTAAACCAACTCAAAGAAACCAGAATAGCAATTCAAGAAATCAATGAAAAATTTACTAAAAGAAATAGACATATTAACAAAACCAAATAGAACTTTTGGAAATGAAAAATTTATTTAATACAAAGCAGAGTGGAAAGCTTTAAGAATAGATTAGACCAGGAAGAAGAAAGAATTTCAGAGCTTGAAATTCTTTTTAAAATTAACTCAGTCAATCAAAAATAAAGAGCAGGCTTGGGGCCCGTAGCACAATGGTTACAGCACCAGCCACATACAGCAAGGCTGGTGGCTTTGAACACAGCCTGGACCAGCTAAAACAACAAAGACAACTGCAACAACAACAACAACAAAAAAGGTTGCTGTGAGCTGTAACACCATGGCACTCTACCGAGGGTGACATAGTGAGACTCTGCCTCAAAAATAAATAAATAAAATAACAAAGAATCAAAAGGAATAAATAAAACCTACAAGAACTATGGGCTTATGTAAATTGGCCAAGGACATCCCTGAAGGTGAAGAAGAAAATGCAGAAGGACTGTGAGACCTATCTGAGAGAATAGTTGAGCAAAATTCCCTGGGAATTGCTAGAGATTTAGATAACCAGGTAAAGAAAGCTCAATGAACACTGCAAAGAGGCGATCACCAAGACATATGGTCACCAGACTAGCCAAAGTCAACACAAAGGAAGAAATCCTATAAGTTGTGAGGTTAAAACATCAAGTAACTTACAAAGGAAAACCCATGAGGCTATCAGGCTAAATGCAGACTTGTCAATGGAGACCTTACAAGTCAGAATGCGTCATTGGACCCAGCAATCCCACTACTCTCTATCTCCCCAAAGGAAAAGAAGTCATTTCATCAAAAAGACACCTCCACTTAAATGTTTATTGATGCAAAATTCACAATTGCAAAGATGTGGAATCAACCCAAATTCCCATTAATTCATGAGTAGAGTAACAAAATATATACGTATACCAGGGAGTATTACTCAGCTATAATATAAAAAGATGAATTAATGCCTTTTATTAACCATTGGGTGGATCCAGAGACCTCATCCTGAGTGAATTATTTAAAGAATGGAAAAACAAACACCATATGTACTCACTGGTAAGTTGGAACTAACCAGTGAGCACACGTGTACACAGAGTTACATCAAACTCAGTGGAAATCAAGCAGGTGAGACATGGGAGGAGGCCTTGGGTGAAAAGCTACCTAACAAGTACAGTGAACACTGTTTGGGTGATGGGCACACTTATAGCTATGATGCAAATATTATAAAAGCAATCTATATAATCATAAACATTTGTAGTCCCTGAATATTTTGAAATAAAAATAAACAGTATAGACCTAAGGGTTCAGATCACATAAGCACAAGCTATTTTTAAATTAAGTATCAAAAAAAAATTAAGTAGCTAATTGGGTTCCTTTTAAAAAACTTCATTCGGGATATTTTTGTTTTCCTGTGAACAACAGACTAATGAGTCGAGCTTATATCTACTTTACTGCATTGTTAGGCTTCAGGTAGACATCTGGTAAGTCAGTAGGAAGAAGCCAGATATTTTTTAAATAACTTCTTTTAAAAAGTTTTCAATCTTTCCTTTTAAAATGAACATAAGTCGGAGGGGAGACAAGATGGCGGACTGAAGCCAGCTTTCAACAAAGGCTCCCGTCCAGAAGGAGAGTTAAGGGACAGGAATTTAGTAAGTATCCTGGTGGACTTGAGCCTCACCAAGAGAGAAGGCTGAAGAACGCACATCAACACCGCTGAGGCAAGTTGTGATCACAAGGACGCAAACAAAAGGTACAAAATCCACCACCAAGCGGACGGGAGTCCCCCTCCCCCATGAGACCGGCTCTGTAGCCCCACAATTGAACAAGTGGGCAGAAATTAAAGCCCCTCCCACTACACTCCACGGGAGAGACCTTCTAAAAACTGGACCTACCTCCCCTACTGGGGTGCCGTGGCGTTCTCCTGCCGGACATAGGGCTGAATAAAACTTTGGGAATCCTTTGCCGGCAACCCTGAATCTCCGGCGCTCCCCTCCTGCCCACTGAGGTCTGGAGGCCTGTCCCCCAGGACTTCGGATCCTTGGGTGATTTCTCAAGGGGAGTGGACAGTCCCCGAGTTGCGACTGGTCAGCATTGACTCTGAGGCGCGCCGAGTGAGGAGAGGGCACCGGGCTGAGGGGGAGTCACGCCTCGCGGCACTTCCCTGCGGTGCAGTGCACCAACCCTCCCCGGGCATAGGGGACCCAAGACTGAATCAGACTCTGGCCTCCCCGCTGAGAGCTGAGAACCCCTACTCTCACTCGGGGTCTGAGGGCCTATCCCCCAGGAGTTCGGCTCCTTGGGTGATTTCTCGAGGGGAGTGCACAGTGCCTGAGCTGCGTCAGGTCAGCGCTGACTCTGGGACACGTGAGCGAGGAGAGGGCACTCCGCTGAGGGGAAATCAAGCCTTGGCGGCACTTCCCTGCAGTGCAGTACAGGAGCCCTCCCCGGGCACAAGACTGAATAAGACTCTGGCCTCCCCGCTGAGAGCTGAGAGCCCCTACTCTCACTCGGGGTCTGAGGGCCTATCCCTCCGGAGTTCGGCTCCTTGGGTGATTTCTCGAGGGGAGTGCACAGTGCCTGAGCTGCGTCAGGTCAGCGCTGACTCTGGGATACGTGAGCGAGGAGAGGGCACTCTGCTGAGGGAAAATCAAGCCTTGGCGGCACTTCCCTGCGGTGCAGTGCAGGAGCCCTCCCCGGACCGTAGTATTGCGTGAAACTGAATGAAACTCTAGCTTCCCCCCGCCCCACTCCCAATCCGGGTCTGGGGGCCCATCCCCCAAGAGTTCTGATTCTTGGGGGATCTCTTAAGGGGTGTGGACCCAGCACAAACTGCGGCCGCTCAGTGCTGACTCTGGGGCGCGGGACAGAGGAGAAAAGGGTCGCCTGAGTGCCCACACCAGAGCAGCAGTTCCCTGGAGGTAGATCAACAGCCGTTTTTTCTTTAACGGCAGAATGCTCACTTCTGGATATTCTGAGGCCACACCCCCTGTCTCCCTGGGCAACCAGAGGAGGCCACCGGTGACACGGCTCACAAACCCGGAAGCCTCCAGGGCGGGGCCGACCCAGAGAGGTGTTCAGACGCAATTCTCCAGCAGCAAAGACGTTTGAACTCAAAACAGCCCGTCTCCTGTAGGCGACGACAGGAACAGAGACAGAACCTCACAAAGTTGTCTGTTCTGTTCTGTTCTGTTAGCAGCATCCATCAGGGACGGGGCTAAGCCTGAGTGAACACCTCCTTCCCATCACCTGCATCAAACACTCAAAGATGTCAGGCCCCATCTCCTCCTGCTAGATAGCGGCAGTCTGCGGGGGCCTGGCAGACTTCCTCGCGATTCAGGCAGGTGCAAACCCCTGGAGTGTCTGTTCACTGCAGGCAACTGGGTTAGCCATCTGCAGAGATACCAGTGACTGGGTCCGACGGAGGGGCAAAGTGGGGAAGGAGACGTCAACCTTCCCAGACTGCTCTGTTTGCGGGGTGGCTCCTCCTGACTCCACGCTGCACTGGGGTGAGCTGTCTCAGAGGAGTCACCAGGCCCCTGTGATCCAGTTCCCAGAGACCTCTTGAACCCTTCCACCTGAGACAAGTGCCGATTGAGACAGTTGATTCGGACCTTTTGAACTGGGCTAATAGACTGAGGACTTTTCAGGTGGTGCCCTGGGTGTGCGATTGTAGGAAGGTTTGATTCTCCTTTTCCAACTGGGGCCAGAGGTGGGCAGGCGGGGTGACTTAATTGCTGATTTTTCCACACAGCTGAGACTTCAAGCCAGAGTAGAAGTTGCAATAGGATCGAACAGAAACCAGCTGAAAACAAGACAGAACCACTTTGCTCCACCACACCAGACAGGGCCCCAGTTTCTCAGGCCACAACACTGTACGGGCCCTCGATAAAACCCCAGGGGAAAAACCAAAGGGAGTAAACCATGGGGCGGAATCAGCGGAAAAACTCTGGTAACATGAATAACCAGAATAGATCAACCCCCCCAAGAAAAGATACGGCAGATGTGATTGAAGATCCCATTCATAAACAACTGGCTGAGATGTCAGAAGTCGAATTCAGAATTTGGTTTGCAGACAAGATTAATAAAATGGAATTAGGAATTCGAGGAGAAATTCAAAAACTGTCTCAAGAATTTAACGAATTTAAAGACAAAACCACCAAAGACTTAGACACACTGAAACAAGAACTTACAGCCCTCAAAGATATGAAAAATACAGTAGAATCCCTCAGTAACAGAATGGAGCAAGCAGAAGAAAGGATTTCTGACATTGAAGATAAAGTCTTCGAACGCTCCCAATCTCTCAAAGAGGAAGAGAAATGGAGAGCAAAAACGGATCACTCACTCAGAGAGCTCTCAGATAATTCGAAAAAAAATAACATAAGGGTTATAGGAATTTCGGAGGCTGATGACGTGGCAGCCAAGGGCACAGAGGCCCTTCTACATGAAATTATGAAAGAAAATTTTCCAGACATGCCTAGAGAATCTGAAATTCAGATAGCAGACAGCTTCAGAACCCCAGCACGATTCAACCCCAAAAAGCCATCTCCCAGACATATCATAATTAGCTTCACTAAAGTTAACATGAAAGAGAAGATTCTCAAAGCAGCCCGGCGAAAGAAAACTATAACGTACAAAGGTAAGAATATTAGAATAACTGCAGATCTCTCTGCTGAAACTTTGCAAGCAAGAAGAGGCTGGTCATCAACTTTTAATCTCCTAAAGCAAAAAAACTTTCAACCCAGGATCTTGTATCCAGCTAAACTGAGTTTCATCTATGATGGAGAAATTAAATACTTCAATGACATTCATATGTTGAAAAAATTTGCCATAAGTAAACCAGCTCTTCAGGATGTTCTCAGACCTATCCTCCACAATGACCAACCCAATCCTATACCACAAAAGTAAACTCACTCAGAAACTTCGGATCAAACTCCAACTTCCATACTGGCAAAAGGATTAAAAATGTCCACTGGACCTTTGAAAAACTCGATACCCAAAATTCCACCAGACTTATCCTTACTCTCCATCAATGTGAATGGCTTAAACTGTCCTCTAAAGAGGCATAGGTTAGTTGACTGGATACAAAAACTTAAGCCAGATATTTGTTGCATACAAGAGTCACATCTCAACTTAAAAGACAAATACAGACTCAGGGTGAAAGGATGGTCATCCATATTTCAGGCAAATGGTAATCAGAAAAAAGCAGGTGTTGCAATTTTATTTGCAGATACAGTTAGGCTTTAAACCATCAAAAGTAAGGAAGGACAAGAATGGTCACTTCATATTTGTTAAGGGTAATACTCAATATGACGAGATCTCAATTATTAATATCTATGCACCCAACCAGAATGCACCTCAATTTATAAGAGAAACTCTAACAGACATGAGTAACTTGATTTCCTCCAGCTCCATAATCGTTGGAGATTTCAACACTCCCTTGGCAGTGTTGGATCGATCCTCCAGAAAGAAGCTGAGCAAAGAAATCTTAGATTTAAACCTAACCATCCAATATTTAGATTTAGCAGATATCTACAGAACATTTCATCCCAACAAAACTGAATACACATACTTCTCATCAGCCCACGGAACTTACTCCAAAATTGATCACATTTTAGGTCACAAGTCTAACCTCAGTCAATTTAAAGGAATAGAAATTATTCCATGCATCTTCTCGGACCATCATGGAATAAAACTTGAATTGAGTAACAACAGGAATCTGCATACCCATACAAAAACATGGAAGTTAAATAACCTTATGCTGAATGATAGCTGGGTCAGAGATGAGATTAAGAAAGAAATCACCAATTTTTTGGAACAAAATGACAATGAAGACACAAGCTATCAGAACCTCTGGGACACTGCAAAGGCAGTTCTAAGAGGGAAATTTATAGCACTGCAAGCCTTCCTCAAGAGAACGGAAAGAGAGGAAGTTAACAACTTAATGGGACATCTCACGCAACTAGAAAAGGAAGAACATTCCAACCCCAAACCCAGTAGAAGAAAAGAAATAACCAAAATTAGAGCAGAATTAAATGAAATTGAAAACAAAAGAATAATACAACAGATCAATAAATCAAAAAGCTGGTTTTTTGAAAAGGTCAATAAAATAGATAAACCTCTGGCCAACCTAATCAGGAAAAAAAGAGTAAAATCTCTAATATCATCAATCAGAAACAACAAAGACAAAATAACCACAGACTCATCAGAAATCCAAAAAATCCTTAATGAATATTACAAGAAACTTTATTCTCAGAAATATGAAAATCTGAAGGAAATAGACCGATACTTGGAAGCACGCCACCTTCCAAGACTTAACCAGAATCAAGTGGAAATGTTGAACAGACCCATATCAAGTTCAGAAATAGCATCAACTATACAAAACCTCCCTAAAAAGAAAAGCCCGGGACCAGATGGTTTCACGTCAGAATTCTACCAAACCTTTAAAGAGCAATTAGTACCTATATTACTCAACCTGTTCCAAAATGTAGAAAAAGAAGGAAGACTACCCAACACGTTCTATGAAGCAAATATCACCCTGATCCCCAAACCAGGAAAAGACCCAACAAGAAAAGAGAATTATAGACCAATATCACTAATGAATATAGATGCAAAAATATTCAACAAGATCCTAACAAACAGAATCCAGCAACACATCAAACAAATTATACATCATGACCAAGTTGGTTTTATCCCAGGGTCTCAAGGCTGGTTCAATATACGTAAATCTATAAATGTAATTCAGCACATAAACAAATTAAAAAACAAAGACCATATGATTCTCTCAATTGATGCAGAAAAAGCTTTTGATAATATCCAGCATCCCTTCATGATCAGAACACTCAAGAAAATTGGTCTAGAAGGGACTTTTCTTAAACTGATAGAGGCTATCTACAGCAAACCCACAGCCAGTATCATATTGAATGGAGTTAAATTGGAATCATTTCCACTCAGATCAGGAACCAGACAAGGCTGCCCACTGTCTCCATTGCTTTTCAACATTGTAATGGAAGTTTTAGCCACCGCAATTAGGGAAGAAAAGGCGATCAAGGGTATCCATATAGGGTCAGAAGAGATCAAACTCTCGCTCTTCGCAGATGATATGATTGTGTATCTGGAAAACACTAGGGACTCTACTACAAAACTCCTAGAAGTGATCAAGGAATACAGCAGCGTCTCAGGTTACAAAATCAACATTCATAAATCGGTAGCCTTTATATACACCAACAACAGTCAAATTGAAAAAGCAGTTAAGGACTCTATCCCATTCACAGTAGTGCCAAAGAAGATGAAATATTTGGGAATTTACCTAACAAAAGACGTGAAAGATCTCTATAAAGAGAACTATGAAACTCTAAGAAAAGAAATAGCTGAAAATGTTAACAAATGGAAAAACATACCATGCTCATGGCTAGGAAGAATCAACATTATCAAAATGTCCATACTACCCAAAGCAATATATACTTTCAACGCACTCCCTATTAAAGCTCCACTGTCATATTTTAAAGATCTTGAAAAAACATTACTTCGTTTTATATGGAATCAGAAAAAACCTCGAATAGCCAAGACATTACTCAGAAATAAAAACAAAACAGGAGGAATCACACTACCAGACCTCAGACTTTACTACAAATTGATAGTGATCAAAACAGCATGGTATTGGCACAAAAACAGAGAAGTAGATATCTGGAATAGAATAGAGAACCAAGAGATGAATCCAGCTACTTACCGCTATTTGATTTTTGACAAGCCAATTAAAAACATTCAGTGGGGAAAAGATTCCCTATTTAACAAATGGTGCTGGGTGAACTGGCTGGCAACCTGCAGAAGACTGAAATTGGACCCACACCTTTCACCATTAACTAAGATAGACTCTCATTGGATTAAAGATTTAAACTTAAGACATGAAACTATAAAAATACTAGAGGAGAATGCAGGGAAAACCCTTGAAGAAATTGGTCTGGGTGAGTATTTCATGAGGAGAACCCCCCGGGCAATTGAAGCAGCTTCAAAAATACACTACTGGGACTTGATCAAACTAAAAAGCTTCTGCACAGCTAAGAACACAGTAAGCAGAGCAAGCAGACAGCCCTCAGAATGGGAGAAGATATTTGCAGGGTATAACTCTGACAAAGGTTTAATAACCAGAATCCACAGAGAACTCAAACGCATCAGCAAGAAAAAAACAAGGGATCCCATCGCAGGCTGGGCAAGGGATTTGAAGAGAAACTTCTCTGAAGAAGACAGGCGCACGGCCTTCAGACATATGAAAAAATGCTCATCATCTTTAATCATCAGAGAAATGCAAATCAAAACTACTTTGAGATATCATCTAACTCCAATGAGACTAGCCTATATCACAAAATCTCAAGACCAGAGATGTTGGCGTGGATGAGGAGAAAAGGGAACACTTCTGCACTGCTGGTGGGAATGCAAATTAATACATTCCTTTTGGAGGGATATATGGAGAACACTCAGAGATCTAAAAATAGATCTGCCATTCAATCCTGTAATTCCTCTGCTGGGCATATACCCAGAAGACCAAAAATCACAACATAACAAAGATATTTGTACCAGAATGTTTATTGCAGCCCAATTCATAATTGCTAAGTCATGGAAAAAGCCGAAGTGCCCATCGATCCACGAATGGATTAATAAATTGTGGTATATGTATACCATGGAATACTATGCAGCCTTAAAGAAAGATGGAGACTTTACCTCTTTCATGTTTACATGGATGGAGCTGGAACATATTCTTCTTAGTAAAGTATCCCAAGAATGGAAGAAAAAATACCCAATGTACACAGCCCTACTATGAAACTAATTTGGGACTCTCACATGAAAGCTATAACCCAGCTACAACTTAACAATAGGGGGAAGTGGGAAAGGGGGGGTGGGTAGAGGGAGGGGAATCGGTGGGATCACACCTGTGGTGCATATTACAGGGGTATTTGCGAAACTTGGTAAATGTAGAATATAAATGTTTTGGCACAGTAACTGAGATAACGCCGGAAAGGCTATGTTAACCACTGGGATAAAAATGTGTCAAATGGTTTATGAAGTGAGTGTATGATGCCCCATAATCATATCATTGTATACACTTATGATTTAATAAAAAAATTAAAATAAAAAAAAAATAAAATGAACATAAGTCATAAAACTGAAATTTGAAATAATAGTTTATTTCTTATAACATTCACATGTCAGCATTTTGGGCTGCAATGTATGTTGTGTACGTGTAAGTGCTGTCTATGAGGCTGGTGAAAACTAGCTTGCCTCAAAACTTATTGTTGAGCATTTAAATACCAAAGAAAGAAAATGAGTATCTTATAATTTTGTTATAAGAATTTGAAGATTAGGGGGAAACAGAAAGAGGGAAGGAGGGAGGTAGGTGGGGCCTTGGTGTGTGTCACACTTTATGGGGGCAAGACATGATTGCAAGAGGGACTTTACCTAACAATTGCAATCAGTGTAACCTGGTTTATTGTACCCTCAATGAATCCCCGACAATAAAAAAAAAAAGAATTTGAAGATTAGTCCAGGCATGGTGGCTCTCCACTGTAATCCTAGCACTCTGGGAGGCCGAGGCGAGTGGATTGCTTGAACTCAGGAGTTGGAGATCGCCTGTGCAAGAGTGAGACCCTGTCCCTACTAAAAATAGAAAAAAATATATCCTAGCCAACTGTTGTAGTGGGCGCCTGTAGTCCCAGGTACTCAGCAGGCTGAGGCAAGATGATCTCTTGTTCCCAAGAGTTTGAGGTTGCTGTGAACTATAATGATGACACGGCACTCTACCCAGGGCAATGGAGTGAGACTCTGTCTCAAAAAGAAAAAAGAATTCAAAGATGCTTTTCTATAACTCAGGAAAGAATAAGGTTGTCATACTCTAAAATAATAGTGTATATTGGAAATGCTGACAGATCTTTAATTGTAGCAGCCAAAAATGTACTGTTAAATGCATCAGATAGCATCAGTTTACAGGAATTCAGCATGCACTTTGCTGCTTTGACCTCGAAGCGCCAGATATGTCTCTATCATTAAGATGCCATAAATAATATAATTTATGTGAAAACAATAAACTACCTTTGCTATATAAAGTGGAAGGTCAGGATGTACAGTTGGCCTTATAGTTTCAGATTCAGTCAACCTGACTGACAAAATTCACTTATGTTAACATACTGCTTTTCAATCAGTTGTAAGTAGCAAATGTTTATTGTTAGCACTCTTATTTATGATCTTATAACATAGATTCATTTGGAAAACCTTAAACATTGGTCTAATATGTCTAAAGTATTAATACTTAGGTCTCAAATTTTTCTCAACAAACTTCCGATTATCACTCTAAGATGAATATCCCTGAATTATGTGTAAAGTTAAAATTGCATTCTTCGGTACCAGGAAGAGTTAAGATAGAGATGAGTTTATTTATATACAGTATCTTGCCTGCTTACTCTGAGGCCATGCTTCTGGAACACAGCAATCAAGCTAAAATAACTTTCGATAGCACTTGGAAGGGTAAATAACTGTCACTCAGCCCTGCAGACTATGCCTTAAGAGAGTGCAATACTGCAGAATAACTGAGGCAGTCACCAGCAGATTCTAGCAGCTAGATGGAATGACATCAATTAGAAGTAACCAATAAAAAGAAAGAAACAAAGAGGAGAAACAACAAAAAACTAACCTATTCACTTATTTTTCTAGTTTTTAGCAGAAGACTACAGTTATTTACTCATAGGAGCAAACAACTCAATAGTCTCTGAGGGCTTTATTGTACTACATAACTTCAATGACCTTCAATCAGCAAGAGAATGTTAGAGATTCTCCATTCCCATTTCTTTTTTCTTATTTTAATTAATTAATTAATTAACTTATTTATTTATTTTTGAAACAGAGTCTTACTTTATCACCATGGGTAGAATGCCATAGAGTCACAGCTCACAGCAACCTCCAACTCTTGAGCTCCAGTGATCCCCTTGCTTCAGCTTCCTGAGTAGCTGGGACTAGAGGCTCCTGCTACAATGCCCAGCTATTTTTGGAGACAGGGTCTTGCTCTTTCTCAGGCTGCTCTCAAACTCCTGAGTTCAGGCAATCCACCAGCTTTGGCCTCCCAGAGTTCTAGGATTACAAACATGAGCCATCTCTCCAGTCCCATTTCTTAAAAACCAAAGTCTACTAATGTACAAGATCCTGCCTAAATACCCCTGCCCCATGCTGCCTGCTTAATCCTAGCAACTGAAAAAAAAAAAAACAAAAAAACAAAATCTCTCACTTCTCTGTAACTCTTTTTCTTTCACCTTATTTAGCAATTATTTTTTAAAGATATCTTATATCCATTTTAGATTACGAGGTACAGAGAAAACACTAACATGTCACAGAGGTAACAGGAGCAGGAAGGGGCTACTCTCCCTAGAGTTAGAAAACAAAACGTTTGGGGAAAGAAAATAAAAAAGAAAGTATGGTATTCATTTTAAAAAGTCAGGACTTTATTAATACAGGAACTCATGAATAATAGAAAATTGAAGAATCTGAGCACAGAAAAACATTTTTAGGTCTGTGTTCTTAAAAGAGCTACCTGGTTGCAACAGGGGAACACATTGGATGGTGGCAAGTTCAGAGGCAAGGAGAATATTTAACAGATTGTACAATAACATAGGTAAAAAATCATGGTGGCCTAACTAGGGTAGAGGCAGTCAGAATAAAAAAAGAGTGGGTAGTTTTGAGAGCTAAGATTTTGAAGAACAAATCAATTGGATTTGGTTATGTGGATTATGAAGGAGATAAAAAAGAAAAGGCTGCCTCAAAGTCTGTGATTTAAACTTTTGGGAAGATAACGGTCCTAGTCAGTGAGGCAGGGAACGGAGCAGAAGGATCAGTTATGGAGAAGAAGATGAGTGTATTTCAAATACATTGAACTTGGGTTCCAATGAGACATCACATGGAGATACCTAATGTGTGATAAGAGAATCCTCCATGGGGGCTAAAAAGGCATGACAAGAGGAGGCAAAGTAAAGCCAGAAAAGAGAAATGTCACAGAAGCCAGAAAGACACAATGGTCAGAAAACTGAGTGCAACAGTTAGTAGTTTCAACTGTACTTCTTCTGTGCCAGGCACTGAACTATAAAATGGGATCTAACAATGAATAAGAAATTCTTCCCACACTTGGAAAGATTACTGAGGTATTTCCCTGTGTTGGATTCCTACCTTGGTTCCCTTGGGACTGGGAATTTTATCTATCATTTTCTCCACAATTATCCTGAAATATGGAGTCCTGGCCTAAATCCTAGTTCTTATGACATGGTATCTAGTCATGCAAACTCTTATTACTTCTTACAAAACATCATTAATGAGGTGCTTGCTTTTCCACTGCTAAAAATTGTCTGCTATCCTCTCTCTGCTTAACTGAGGTCTGTTGTTTTTAGGTCCTTGTTCTGATTTGGTTCATTTTGTTCCTAATTAAGTGCAAAGAACTCCCTCCTTCCCACTACTCCTACCTAGCACAGGTCACCTATTCTTATAGACAGAATGATCTAAAGCTGGATATTCGTAAGGCAGAGAGGTATCTCAAGACTTGTTTTTAGCCAAGAGTTTTTCTTTTTCCTGTAACTCTGGGAGTTCTTTGTGTGTTCTCTTAAGAACATTAACTGTAAGATTTCTTGCTTCTTATAGAGAATATTTATCAGCAGGGTATTGATCCAACAGCATCATTGGATAGGCAAGATTTATTTAGGACTCAAACTCTCAGCCTTTTCTCCCATTACATTCTTTACATTCCCTGTAGAGTGGGTGAATCAGGGAAGACCAAAGAGTCATCTGTACCTGGGAACTGCAGTATCACCTAGCAGATGAAAGCTTATGGCCAGGCTTTGGAGGAAGGCATTCTTTCCTGCCATTGGCAGGAATTTAGGGCACTTTCTTTCAGGCTCATAAAATTGTCCTTTGTAAACACTATCATTTTGGCTGTCTAGTCCTTTCTCATTTTTCCATGCTAACAGGAACCAAGCCTTGATTCAGATAAGCCTTGGTGTAGATGGTAATTTAGAAGCATATTATAATAGATAATATTTTTGTAATAGATATAATTTTTTCCATCTCTGTTTTGACTAGACTGGTATTAAATGAGCACACGGCCCCTGCCAGCAGTTTTATGGGGAGTGGGGAAGTGTCAAGTAAAATCCAAGGTAAAATTTTTGACAATAAAATTCACACTTTTGATATGAACATCCTTTTTAACAAGTTCAGGATAGCCACTGTTTCCTGACAGAGTTGATATAGATCACTCTTCTGGTGGTACTCCAATGTGTGCTTCAGCACTTGAATTCTTACAGTTGCCTTGTATTTCCAAGAATTGGCCAAAAACAATAGTATTTTAAACATTAGAACAAAATTATCCAGGCAGAAAACTTGAACAACTTGAGATACACAGAAGTTTGCAATTTGATGTGGGAGCACGAGGAACCTGTATATGGCTCATTTCCAAGAGAAGCACACAATAGTTTCTTCTACCTTCAGGACACAGGTCCAGGATTTCACCTGTCTTAGAGCTCCCCACTGAATAGAGAAATAATCGTAGATATGCCTGTGTTGTTTCCAGGTAGCTTGATGGTTAAGGGATGGCCTATATCAAGGTACTAAGTCTCAATTCAAAAAGCTGCCAGCGATTAGTTGGAAACAATTGGCAGATAAGCAAGCCTCATTTGGACTGAAGCATGATCTATGTAAACACAAAATTTTGGAAAATAATGGAATGAACTACATGGTAGGCCTAAATATGTTGTGTTCTAATAGAGGAGCCAATCTAGGTCCTATTCCTAGTCAGAGTGAATTTAAGTGTGTCTATTTAGAAATCAAAGAGAATTTGGATCAAATTGATTCTAGTAAGGACCTCTAAAAACTGTCTCTAATCTATCTCCTTTGTGGAAGGTCACTAAAAAGAAAAATATTACACACTTCAGGGAAACTCCTTCTTATTCCAAATCCACCCCTAAGCCTGCTGACTTCAGCAGTAGCAGATGACTGTTTTTCCTTAACTCATACAGCATTCCTTAAGTTTCAGTCCAAAATAGTCCATCTTCAGATCTTTCGTTTTCAAATGTAACCTCAGTAGTATTTTAGATCTTTCACAGATGGTGCCAATTAGATAATGTACTAGAACTTAATTCATACTTTTGGTTTTGCTGCTGCTGCCTGGGACTGAAGACATAAGTAGGGAAGTGTGAGTTTTAATGCAAACAAATGTGGGTGTGAAATCACGTACTTTTATTCCCTGTCTATGAGATTGGGGGCAATTCTCCTTGACTGTCAAATTCTAATATTTCCATCCATAAAATGGGATTGATGTCTATTTCATAAGGTTGTTGAGTAGACTATATAATATATTTTAAATTCTTGATAGTGACTAAACTAGATGTTCCAAATGTTAATTTGTATAAGAATCACATTAAGAGTTTGACAAAAGGGCGGCGCCTGTGGCTCAGTGAGTAGGGCGCCGGCCCCATATGCCGAGGGTGGCGGGTTCAAACCCAGCCCCGGCCAAACTGCAACAAAAAAATAGCCGGGCGCTGTGGCGGGCGCCTGTAGTCCCAGCTGCTCAGGAGGCTGAGGCAAGAGAATCGCGTAAGCCCAAGAGTTAGAGGTTGCTGTGAGCCGTGTGACGCCACGGCACTCTACCCAAGGGCGGTACAGTGAGACTCTGTCTCTACAAAAAAAAAAAAAAAAGAGTTTGACAAAAAATAACAGTGTACTTAGAGGTTCTGATTCAAACCGTCTGGTGAGAGGCCTGAGAATCCATATCTGGTAACAAATACCTTTTTTTTTTTTTTTTTTTTTTTTTTTGTAGAGACAGAGTCTCACTTTATGGCCCTCGGTAGAGTGCCGTGGCCTCACACAGCTCACAGCAACCTCCAACTCCTGGGCTTAAGCGATTCTCTTGCCTCAGCCTCCCGAGTAGCTGGGACTACAGGTGCCCGCCAAGTATATTAGGTTCTTAATGGATGTTAATCCTCCTTTTTTACTTCCACTAACCTACTACTAACAAGTATAAGAATTGAATTTTGGAATTAGACATTGTCCCCAAGCAGGACTTCACCAATGATCTCAAAGCCCCAACTTTATTCCTCTCAATAGCTGACCTCACAATTCTAATACTCAGAGAAAATATACGCCATCACATGGGAAATGTTCTAAAACTAAAAACTGACCTAGTCAATGGATATTTATCCAATGTTTGATATATCCCAGGATAGTTCTAAAGCAGCTATCAGCAAACTATGGCCCATGGGCTATATTTTTTCTGCCACCTATATTTGTAAGTAAAGTTTTAGTGGAACAGAGTCAAGTTCATTTCTTTATATATTGTCTCTAGCTGCTTTTGCACTATAATGGCAGAGCTTGAACACTGTATTGTTTTTTATCTTAGTCATTTAAGGCTGCTGTAACAAAAATAGTACAAACTGAGTGGCTTATAAACAACAAATATGTATTTCTCATAGTTCTGGAGGCTCGAAAGGCCAAGATTAAGGCACTAGCAGGTTCAGTGTCTGGTGAGGGCCTCTTGCACATACAAGGCACCATTGTGCTGTGTCCTGAAAAGGTGCAAGAGCAGGTGGCAATGGGATTGATCTGTGGAAAAGGCACAGTAGCCATGGAAGGGGGATTTGGAGATACTGGGTGAAGGGGATTCTTCAGCTGGATTCAGGAATAAGAATGTGTAACAGAGGACATGGCAGCCTAACTGTTCAAAAGCGTTCCTGGGGAGCATTTGCATGGGACAAGCCTTTGAAAACTGAAGATTCAGCAAAATTACAAGAAATTGCCAAGGGGGCAGGGAAAGAAGCTCAAACTTCACAGGAATCCCAATTCAAAGATGTACCCGGATCACCTGCAACATCTCTATTTAGCTGAGGAGAAAAGACTCAGGAAGCAAGACTTTATCTGAAGATCAGAGTAGCTTTAACCAGCCTCAGACAGAGAAACAGTGTAGCAAAACAGTACAATCCTTTAATATTCCAAAGGAAAATGTAAAGAAAACATCATATCATAAGGCACAAGAAAAATATGAACAAGTACAAACTAAGCATGCTGCTAAGAAATGAGAATTTGAGAGAAGCTCAAAGATGCTACAAAAAATTTAAAAAGATACGTGTTCAAAATATTGAGCAAAAAGACTAAAAAGGGGCCAACTGAACTTGAATTTACAGATGGAGTATCTTACAAAAAAATACAAGAAAAAAATTAAATCAGACATTTTGTCCGTAAAGATTAAAGTATCTGCTGTCCATTGAGTTCTCTTGTATGTGTGATGAGTACCTCCTAACAATGAGCTGCCTTTGTCAACATAAACTGTACTGAATACAAACTATTCAGTATATTCCAAATACTTTTGTTCTTACAAAAGTAATTTTTCTATATGTGTGCTGCATAATATGACACATTTCTTATTTGCCTCTGAAGGAAGGTTGGCCTGAAGAACTGAAAGAACCTTCATTTGGGAGACATGCTTAAGCCTGTAATACTTTTGTACCTTATGAAATTTGTATGAAATAAAATATTTTGAAAATTAAAAAAATATAGCACAAATACAAACAAGCTTCCCAGAGCCTTTTTTGTTAGATAGAGTCTTGCTTTGTTGCTTGGGCATGAGTGCAGTGGCATCATCAAGGCTCATGACAACTTCAAACTCCTGAACTCAAGCAATCTCCCATCTCAGCCTCCCAAGTAGTTGCCACTACAGGCATATGCCACCATGCCTAGCTAATTTTGCAATTTTTTGGAGAGATAGGAGTCTCACTTTTGCTCAGGCTAGTCTTGAACCAAGTGATCCTCCTGCCTTGGCCTCCCAGAGTGCTAGGCCAAAAGCCTCTTTTATAAAGGTACTACTCCCATTTGTGTGGGCAGAACTTTCATAATCTAATCACATCAAAGTTTCCCCTGCTTCTTAATACCATCATTTTGGGGCTTGGAACTTAACATATGAATTTGAGAGGTACACAAACATTCAGACCATGGGATTCATAAAGCCTGAAACATTTACTCTCTGGCCCTTTCGGAAAAGTTTGTTAATCTCTGATTTAGAGGTAGATTTGGGGGAATAATTTATTTTACTAGTCTATTTTTTCCTGCTTGATACCTCCAAACAGCTAGCTTTTCCTCTTTATCTCAAGAAGCATCAATATTGCAACCTTAAAACTTCCTCTTCTACATTAAAAAAAGGTTATTCAAAAACAGTGCTTTCAGGGGAAATTTCAAATTTTGGTACACAGTTCATTAGATAATGACTTATGTAAATGTATAGTCATATCAGTTTGGATTCTTTATACCAAAAAACTAACTTTGGCTCATATAGGCAGAAAATGGACATTTACATTGAAAATTCATTATAGGTATATTTATTAACTAAAATTCTGAGTAACCCAGAGTCCAGAGAACTAATTCAGGAGCAAGAGAAATCCCTGGAGCCTTAAATTGTAGGAACTTTTTAACCATGGCATCCAGGTATTCAGGTAATGAATGGCTGAATTGTCATATTCAGTCCATGTATCATTCCCTTCAAAATTCAAAGTCCTAGGAGAAAACGTCTGATGAGCTGATGTGCCTCCAGGTCTGTCCCCTCAAGATGAGCAAGAAACCTTGACTTCCTCCCCACCAGGAGTATCCACAAACATAAGAGGAAATTTCCCAGAAAGAAGCTTGCTCTTTACATCCAAGTCACACCAGATTTCATTTAAAGTTTGGCTGTTTCATTTTGGCCTGCCTATGAGTTCTCACTTAGCCCTCACACTTTCCAGCCTCTGTATGACTCACATTGTTCTGTTTGCATTGAGCCAGTTATGGTGCTCATAATGCTACCTCACCCTTTTATTCCAAATACTGATGATGTAATAATCAATCATTTTTCTCCTAATTCCCCTTTTGACCAAGACACAAGATCACTAAAGATATCAAATATTTAAAAAGCCAAATTTGCTTTTAATTTATTCAGCAAACACTTAATTCCATAATGTGTGCCTGGTATTGTCCTAAGCTTTTCTGCCCTTTACAAATATTAATTCATTAGCAACACCAAGAAGTATGTATGTGCTATGGCTAACTCATTTTGTAGATGAGGAAAATGAGTTGAAGAGGTTTCAAGTGACTTACTATCTTCTCTAATGTCACAAAGCTTACAAGTAACAAAGCCAGCATTGTAATCCATGTAGGCCAGTCCTAAAGTTTGTTTTTGTAACCCAAAACCATGATGCTTCCTCAAACAATACAAAATTAACTATATCAACAAAAGATTAAAGTCATGACATTGACTGTGTTAGCACCTAAGATCGTGAACAGTTTAATTCTCTGGAGTTTGGCCATGTGGAATTTTATACGGCAGAATTACAGTATAAAAACCATCATCTTTTAGTTATTAATATATACCCATGCTTGAGTTAGTTGAGTCTACCTCTTTCCTTATTTACTTATTTATTTATACCACCAGCAAGTGCAGAATGCTATATCCAGGAAGCCCTCAAGGTGTTGGAGAAACTAGGAAGATATAAATTTATTATATTAGAGGATGGGTATCTAATCTAGACCTGAGGAGTCAGGGGAGGCTCTCCAAAGAGAGAGCTATACAAAGATTGGTAATTAAGTTTGCAAACTTATCTTAGAAAAAGTGCTATGTACCAGGCGGCGCCTGTGGCTCAGTCGGTAAGGCGCCGGACCCATATACCAAGGGTGGCGGGTTCAAACCCGGCCCCGGCCAAACTGCAACCAAAAAATAGCTGGGCATTGTGGCAGGCACCTGTAGTCCCAGCTGCTCGGGAGGCTGAGGCAAGAGAATCGCTTAAGTCCAGGAGTTGGAGGTTGCTGTGAGCTGTGTGAGACCACGGCACTCTACCGAGGGCCATAAAGTGAGACTCTGTCTCTACAAAAAAAAAAAAAAGTGCTACGTACCTCATTGCTGAATATCATTACAGACACCTTTAATTTACTTTATCTTCGGGTAAAGAAAAAAGTTATTGGGGGCCCAATCAGGTGATTAGGGAGGGTTTCCCAATAAAGTTATTTGTTCACTGGCTAAAAACTCCCTCACAAACAGTGCCAAGTGAGCTGGTGCATTGTTGTGATTCAAGAGCCATGAGTTGTTGGCCTAGATTTTCAGTTAAGATTTTCCTAACTGTTTCTTTATTGATATTTACTTGGTCCTCTATGCTTCTCACAGTGAGCAAACTTCTTTGATATATAATTTGATGAGTTTTTGCAATGTTTTCATCAGTTCTGCTCATTACTGGCTGCCCTGACGTTTTTTCATTAGTGAGGCTTTCTCTCCTTTCAGAAAAATGTTTAATCCATTTGCACACTGCCATTTTCTTCATATCATTATTCCCATGACTAACACATCCCTGATTTCACTGCCACTCTTGCCAAGTTCAACAAGAAATTTTGGAACGTGTTTTCATTGCTCTAATTCAATGATGGCATACAAAAGCATGAAACAATGACGATGAATGCCACTCAGCAAGACATTACCACATGTTGACAAAAACAAAACTGTGAGACACTGATATACCAAGGTTATGAACCTTACCAAGTTGTTTGTACAGAGCACGCAGTGGCAAGTTTGGGAACTTGTCAGACCCCTTAGACTCTGTGGAAGCTAACCTTGTAGAGAGGAAGGTAGTGACTAGGGGGAAGCTGGCTCCTGGAGTAAGGAGTTAGTACCTAGATCTCAAGACAAAACCCGGTATGTTGAGTACAGACACCGTACATGTATAGTAAGTATCTCAGAGGGGGGTCTAAACTTGAAATGTTTAATTTTGTATCCACTAACCACAAGTAGATATTTTAGTTTAAATTCATTTAATTTGGTTACAATAAAAAATTAAGTTTCTCATTTGCACTAACCATATCTTGAGTGCTCAAAAGCTGCCTGTGAGTAATGGCTCCACTATTGGACAGTGCAGATACAGAACAGCTCCATTGTCACAGGAAGTTCTATTTGGACTGCACTGCTCTAGACTGTCAGCATAATTTTTATGTCAAAACTACAACAAATGAAGCAAAATTGCTGGGAATGGATCTGGAAATCCAAACATTTTAACATGTTCCCAGGGCAATTCTGGGCAGGAACCAGAAGTCTAAACCATGATAGAGAGTGCAGTGACTGATGCTCCTGATGGGAGAGGCATACACTCTTCATGAAAATCCTTTGAACACTAAGAAGACCAGGATTTAAACCTGAAGATGAAGGAATCCTTTGAAAAGAGAAAAGGAATAAATTCAGCTAGATTAGCACTCTCCAAACTTCTCTCCATTCTGCTACCAGAGAGATCTTCATAAAACTCAGCCTTCCTCTTCTCTACACTTTACCCTGGCTAGCTTTTGATACTGCTTTTAGCTAATAACCAAAATCTCTGACATGACCCGCACACATCACTATCTCAAGGATCCCTCTTTTAGATCCCTGACTCTTTCCTTTTCCTAACTGCACTATGACCCTGAGCAGTGATCTTAACCTTCCCTCATGTTCTCTGCAAAGATCAAAAACCATTACGTGTAGCTGTCTGTTACAAACTAAGCTCCCTGAAGGAAGAGACCACGTCATTACTTACCCAGCACCCAGCAGAGGGCTTAGCTCATAAATGTGTTTCACAGATCTTTGTGGAATGAGTGGGTAAACATTTTGGAAAGACCACTGGCAGAAGAATGGACAATAAATTAGGGTGGAGTTGGGGTGGCAGAGTAGAAAGCAGAGAGCCAGTTGGGAGAGAGTCTCAATAATCTGGGTGAACAATGCTGAGGCAGTGGCAGTGGGTATGGAGAGACAGGGACAATTCTGAGAAATAGGCAAAAGAGCCAACAATAGTAGCAGAATCCTAATCCAGACAAATTTAAATATAACCGACCAATTATCATTTTCTGCTTCTTTAATCTTGTATTCACTTCGCTCCATCCCTTCCAGATGCCTAGAATTCCTTCTCTTTGATCCAGTATCTCCTGGTCAGTCTTATTCCCACTAATATTTTTTCAGCCTCTGCTACTCTTTAATGGATGCATTTCCTCAAATACTTAGGGCCATTAGCCATTTGGGTTCCTCACTGAAGATTCCTCCTGGTCTTCACTTCAACTGTGAGGTACAGTTTGATTTTTCTGTCAAAAAGGAGAATGAAACTCAGCAGGAAGCTCAAGTAGGGCATCTGACAAACTCTGGGCTTGCTTTTCTGGAAATGTCAGTTCTCTGAAGATAAAGAACTCTTGAAAATGTTGTCTCATATGGCTATCTTCTTTCCACCTATTTCTGATTCCACTACAATGCAGCATCCCTCCTGAGCCCTCCTGATAATAACCAATTATGTTTATAAATGGTATCAAATTCCAAATCCTACTTTGCTCTGATTTATTACTTGGAATCTGCATGATTACCAGTTATCTCACTCACTCCTTTCTCTACAATCCTATGGCCTGGGGACACCAGGAAGTCTTGCATTTGCATGCTACCCTGCATCAGCCTTAGATTACCCGCAGGTGTGTGTCTGTCTGATCTTCCCATGCTGAAGTGAGCAAGCAGGTAAGTCGTTTCCCATAGTTAACAAATTAAATTTCTTTCCTTTCTTCAGAAAACTTCCCAATGTTCTAACTTCCTCAGCAATAGATCGGATAGCCAGCCTCTGAAATAGCCCCAGGCTACCTACCCTATTAACCTTTTTTCAAATTCACTCCTTAACTTGATTCTATGTTGGCCAAGCCAGCCTTTTCAACGTCACCAAAACCCTCCGTATCTTTGCTCACTGTGATGCCCACAAACATACTTAATGCACTCTTCCTCATTTACCTTCTATCTTTCTTTTAAGATGGTGCTTCCTCATGAAGTCTATGTTTCCAAATATTGCACTTAAGATGAAGATTCTTGCAAAAATGATTTATCCAGGGTGTGCTCTCTGGTATAGAGGAGTTAGGGAAGCAAGACAGAATAGGGGAGGAAAGGTAGACAAACACTTGGTCCCACCTAGACACTAGCTTCCACTTGGTCCAGCAGGGAGCTTTTGAGTATGATTTTGTCACTGAGTTGGTTCTCCTGTAATGAGGGCATCAGCCTTTTGTACCTCACTTTCAGTGAGTCATTGGCTGCTGTCTTTGGTGGGAGACTGGGGAATAAAACTTACACTCAGGATAGTTTCCCTTGATCTGGTGTAATCCTCCAGAGAATTCTCCCAGAGCAGCTCTCAGAGAAGCCAAGGGTTGGGGCACCATTGTGAAGAAATCTGGGTGAGGCACCACTCTAGTGTGAATTTTCACTGGGGTTGAAATGCATCCTTGGAGGGCATGGGAGAAGAAATCTTAGACACTGCAATGGTTTGTGGCTTTTCAAAGGGCCACAGTATATAAACAAATGAACAGTATAGGTAGATAGTTACAGTATTAAGATTTTATGGGAGGAAAAAATCATTAGGGGGGAAATGTCTGAAAGGCTCCTTACAGGGACAATAATTAAAAAAATTGAGAAACACTGCAATATAGAGTGCACTCTATTGGCTCCCTGAAGTCCTTATGCTCTGATTGCTACACCAATTAATGGTACTTGTGTTCACCCTTGTCTTCTATTTCCCTCAGGGCACAGCATAGCAGTGTATAATACATGGTCGTTGTTCCCTGTACAGTGAGACATGGTCAGCAGCTGCCCCAGGGAATGGGGAAATTCCCACTGCATCTGTTTAGTTCCTCATTGGTTAGATGCCCTCATCTTCATCCAAAGTGTTTACATTCAAAAACCTCCTCAGTTCAGGGGTTAAAAATATTTTCTGTAAGTGAGTAATCAACCAACCTCATGCATTCTACTCCATTTCCTGGTCCTGAAAACGTCTCTCTTCCCTTTCCCACTTCTGCAAATTTCTCTCTAGTTCTCAACATCCCCCTTCCCCTGTTTCCACCAGCGTCTGGTGTTAACTTATCTTCCAAATCTGAAAATCTGGCTCTGGAAATTTACATCCACTGGTTGTTAAGCTCTGTCTCTTAGCTCCCAACCCACCTTTCCACACTCACTTTGTGATGCTGGAGCTAGGACTCTTTAAACAATGTCTCACACTTGTTAGATGACTCCCAGTTCAGTTCTGTCCAATGGGGCACACACCAAATGACATTGTGGACAGGCAGGAGGTGAAGGGACAAGGTCCTTTCTGAGGGCTCACTGTTCCTGCCAGGGTCACCTCAGCAAAGCTTTTCACCTGGGCAGTGGCATTCGGTTCTGGGTTCCATTCACTCTGCACTCATAGAACTATACTGATTGTACCCTTCTGAGAGATACCAGCTTTGGCTGCCCTGTGTCACCTTCAGGAGGGGTCTCTATCTCTGTTCTGTGAAGCCTGTTTCCCAAGCACCTGTTCTGACCACTTCCCTTTGTTCCTCCTGCAGTTACTAAATCTCGGTTTCTTGGGATTTTTTGTTCCTTTGTTTGTTTTTTGTTTTGCTTTTTTCAGTTCCCAATTCCTTATATTAAATCCTCTCTTAAAATAACTGCTGAGATTTCTGTTTCTCTCACTAGATTCCAGGTACTGAATGCTAATTTTTTGTCCCTGGTCTATGACTTCTCTGATTTTTTGTTTTTGTCTTTGCTTTGTAAAAGCTGGGATGGGGGAAGGGAACACTTGCCTTCAGGGTACCTGACAGAGAAATTTGATGAGAAGAGAAATAAAGAAAAAGGAGCAGAATCATACTTTGAGATCTATACCACTGAATTAGTCAAATAACTAATAGTATAACATTTCTAATTAATTCAGTACTGGCTTGAATGGTGTACCCTAAAATATATGTTCAAGTTCTAACCCTCAGTATCTGCGAATTTGACATAATTTGGAAATAGGGTTTTGACGGATGAATAAACTGAAGTTAGGGTAGATTAGGGTGGGTCCTTATAATAACAGGGAGATTAAGACACAAAGACATAAAGAGGCAGAGATCAGAGTGATGTATCTCAAAGCGTAGGAACACCAAGAATTGCTCAGCCAAGAGAAGATCAAGAAAGAATCCTCCCACAGAGCTTCCAGAAGGAGGCCAACTCAGGTGAGTACGGAGGGTGTTCTAATGCATTTATTTGTTTGGCTACAAATTATCTTACAGACAGTGCCATGTGAACTGATACATTGTCGTGATGCAAGAGCCATGAGTTGTTGGCCAAGATTTTCAGTTAAGGGCGGCGCCTGTGGTTCAGTGAGTAGGGTGCCAGCCCCATATACCGAGGGTAGTAGGTTCAAACCCAGCCCTGGCCAAACTGCAACCAAAAGTAGCCCGGCATTGTGGCGGGCATCTGTAGTCTCAGCTGCTCGGGAGGCTGAGGCAAGAGAATCGCGTAAGCCCAAGAGCTAGAGGTTGCTGTGAGTCCTGTGATGTCATGGCACTCTACAGAAGGTGGTAAAGTGAGACTCTGTCTCTACAAAAAAAAAAAAAAAAAGATTTTCAGTTAAGATTTTCCTGTTTCTCTATTGATGTTTACTTGGTCTGCTATGTTTATCAGTCAGCTAATGATTTTGATATATAATTCATGAAATTTTAGAATGCTTTCCTTAGTTCATCTCTTTACTGGCCACCCTGATCTCTCTTCATATGTGACACATTCGCTCCCCTAAAAAAAATGTTTAATCCATTTGGACACTGCCATTTTCTTCATGGCATTATCTCCATAAACTTAGACTAACATGTTCCTGATTTCACCTTTACTCTTGCCAAGTTTAACAAGAAATTTAATGTTTGTTCATTGCTCTAATTCAAATTCAAACACTCTCAATGGCACACAAAAACATACAACAATAATGCATGCCACTCAGTAAGACACTGCCACACGTCAACATGAACACAGATGTGAGACACTGATACACCAAGGTTATGAAAACTTTCTGAGTTGTTTGTACAACTGCCAATGTAAGCATATGATGGCAAGTTCATGAACTAAAATGTCAGACTTCATATAGTCCTTTTTGGTTTGGGCCTTTACATCTTGGCATCTGGCTGTTATGTAATTCCTTAAGCATTAATACCAAAAATGCACTTAACTATTTCTCTATCCACAGCCCATAAAGACAATGCAATGTGTTGTGTACACAGGCAGACAGATAAAAATAAACCATTCTTTACTTTTCCAGGTACTCTTTTTAAAGTAAATTATTAGAAAATAACCAATTAATATGGCAATTACCTCCTATTAACTTTATTATTCTCCCTTACTTACTGGACCCTTTTGATAATTATAAGCCAAGAACTTTGATCTAAAACCCAGAAGAAATACGTCCCCAAAGTATTTTCCCATGTTAATAAATGACACTAATACCCACTATGAACAAAGGCAACTCAGCCTTTTTTGTGCACTTTCATGACACTTTGTTTTATTCTTTCCTTTCTGTGGGAAGGGAAGCTTTGAAAAGGGAAAAGACTTGAGTTCAAATCCTAGGCTCTGCCACTGATTTGCTGTTTGTCCTTATCTATAAAATGGAATAGTAATATATACTTAAGGTTATTACTGAGGATTAATGATACACTATATGTAATGTACTTTATGCTCTTAATATAAAAGGTAACCAAAAAAGGAAACTGGTACCTGTTTTCCTTTGCTTGATATATAGCCACAGTCGTGTTTATATGTGTGATAGACCCAAGCAAATTCTGCCTCATCTCATATTTCAGTGGGTCCTAAATACTGTATCTCAGGGAAAATGAAAACCCCAATTTTGTTCCATTGATTTCAGCATACCATACAAGGGCCCTGTCAGTCTATAGGAAATTAACGATCTTTCTATGCAGGGAACAATAAATAATTATAGTAAGTTAAATGCCAGCTTTTAAAATGCAGTGTATCTAAACAAAAGACAAAGGAGAGGGAAAATCAAACACAAACATATTCAATGAGCTCCATAGCCATCTTCTTATTTTAGTTGTCAGTGTGTTTTTACTTTTAGTTTTGTTTTTCCTGTAGAAATGTAAAGATGTTGAATTTTGCTCTGGATATTGAACCAAGAGAAGCAAAATTTGTTCTTTTTTCTCCAAAAAAATTACGGATTTTTGTGCTCCCTGAATAGTATAATTACTTCCATAATAACAGAAGACTGAACAGTCACAGGTGTTGGGTTTTGCCTTGCAAACTGTGGGTAAAACCATCATTAAAAGCTTTGTTCTCAGTGTCACCAAAACAAGCATCACTGTGTGCCTCACAGTTGCTAACCTTGCCTGCATTCATAGAGTCAGACTCTCTTAAACATCCCAAACTAACCTCTCCCGGAGGAGGCTACCCATTTTAGAATATAACTTACATCATGACCTTCTCTCCCTCATCCACGTACTTAACAAGAGTAGCAGGTGTCCAGAAACACAGGAGCTCTTTTTGAACACATCTAGTGATGAATCTTCACTGTCAAATGGCCCCTCCGAACACAAACTTTCTACACATTTCCTCCATCTTCCCCACACACATCTGTCAGGCCTGGGGTCTCCTTTGCAATGATCAGAGGGGAATAGTAAAGTCAAGTATGACTCAATAGTTTTGACTTAACCAAATAATGAATGGAGTTATCATTACTTTAGATGGGGAAGAAAATATAAGAAGCATGTTTTGGGAAAATGGGACAAGGGCAGTCAGAAAAGGAGATATATTATTATGTTTAAAACATCCACATGAAAATGTCAAGTAAATAGTTGAATACGAGACTCTAGAATTCCTAGGAGAGGTCAGGGATAGAGATATATAAATGTAATTTGCCAGTATATAGATGTTATTTGAAGCTATTAATATGAGACTAGACACAATGGCCAATGGAGTTAGGATATAAGAGGACAAAGAACTGATTTCTCTAACAATTCAGCAATAATAAGATGTAAGAGATATAGGAAGAAATAAGCAACTAGTGTAAGTTTTTATGCAATTTATTTGCTTCTCTAGACTAACTGTTCCCAGATCTCTAATCATTTTCATGGGACGTGTTCACCCAATCTCAATATCATGTTTTACGTCCTTTGTGAGAAGTAATTGAACCTCTGCTGACTTGGCATGCAGAATAGACCAAGTCAGTCTGGCAGGAACTGTACAGAGGAGAAAAAGGGACCAATTTGTTCCATGATTTGAATCCCAGACTATTATTACACAACTAGCCATGTTTAATTATAAAGCAAATAACCTTGTCACTTAAAATCCTTTTCATGCCTTAATAATTGCAGATTCAATACTCCTCAAAAACACAGTTATGAAATTGAATTCTTAAACCTAAATCTAGTAATTTACTTTTATGGCCCATAGATTTCATATTGTTTGATTTAGCTCATCATTAGTCAAGCAAGATATTTTTTAACCCAAAACTAAATAGTCACTACATAAATTTTTCTTAGTTTTCTATTACCACATACTTGAAAACTATACCTTATGTATCTACCCAGTTTTCTTCCTCCAGAAAACTTTACATTTGCCATCAGAAATTGACAGGATATCAAAAAATTCTATGAATATGAATTGACACTGTTACTATGAACAAACTTTTTTTATTGAAAGACATTCCCGGGGGCGGAGCAAGATGGCAGCCCAGTAACAGCTTCCTTGCATCTGGGCACCGTGAGTCTGGGGAGATAGGACTCCAGGCATCTCTGGCTGGTGGGAACTGCCTATCATCACTCCTATGAAGATACAGGGAGTCAGCGAGAGACTTCTGGACCCCAAGAGGAGGACTAAAACAGTGGAAAACCGGCAAGTGGTCGCGTGTGTTCAATCCGTCTAAACCCGCCCACAACTGTAAGTTCAGTAGCAGCGAGACTGCAAACCAGAAAGGCCTTACCTGTGAACTGTTTTGATGTCCTTGGACTTGGCACTGAGTTGAACTGCCTTGGGGAAGGCCTGAGCGGGAGTGCGGAGAACTTTGGCCGTTGTCTAGGGCCCCAGTCTGAGCCGCTGAGCCAGACAGAGCTAATAGTGTTTGGCGGTGGGTCACACGGATCCATTGTCAGTGATCTGCCCCGGCAAGCTCCGCCCTCAGGGTCGCAGAGCTAGAAACGGGTGGGAGCTGGTAACCCAGCAACCAAGTAGCCTAAGGGTGGGGTTTGAGCCGCCTTGCAGCCCTAACCCTCAGGGGCAGAGTGAGACCGGTTTTGGCACACTGAGTAAGTGGATAGCCACTTCAGCAGCGATTCCAGCGAGAAAGCTGGGAAAGCTTCTGCTCAGCAAGTTTACAAGTTCAAAGTACCTTTTAAGTAGGCTGAAGAGAGATTTAGGGTGTCTACCTGCTGGGGTTTGAGAAATCAGCAGCCTCCAGTCGCATCAGAACTGTGACTAACATTTCATACCCCAGAAGACCACGTGTTGCCCAGACAATATTCAATAACATATACAAACTGCTTTGTTTTTGGTTGTGTATTTTTTTCTTCTTTTTTTTTTTTGGTTTGGTTGTTTTTTTTGTTTGTTTATTTTGACGTTGCTGATGTTCTTTTGTTTTTTTAATTTCAATCTTTTCCACACAGATCCCTTTTTCTTTCTCAATTTTCCTAGTTTAATTATAATTTCCCATTGCTGCCTTTTTTAATAACTTCAACTTCATTTTTGCTAGTGTTTCTACCGATATAATTTGGTTTTTCACCCAATTTTATCCCCGTAAAGTTTTCTGTTTGCTTCTTTTGGCATTTTTGTCTTTCCTCTCCACTTGGTGGAGGTGGGGTACTGTGTCTGATCAGGTTAGCAAAGAGCTGCTGACCTCAAGGGAACCACGCAACTGGGCACCCCCAGAAGGAGGGGTTTTTTAAGGTTGTGTCAAAGTACCCTACTGTACACCTATATTGCCCTGTCTCCCTCTTTCTGTGCCACTCTTCTTTTTGTCAATATTCCTTATACCCACCCCCTCTCCTTTCTCTATCTTTCTTTTTTTCTTATCACTCGGTCCTCCTTTCTTTCATCCCCTTTTTTTGCTCTTCAACCTTCTCACCCTTCTGGTCCTGTAACCCTTAGTCCACAGGCACAAGAACTTAAAGAGCAAGAGGAAGTGAAAGGAAAATTAGGGCAAGGAAACAGATAAAAGAAATCACCCATGAGGAAGAATCAGCAGAAAACTCCAGGCAACATGAAGAACCAGTCTAGAACAACCCCACCAAGGGACCATGAGGTAGCTACTGCAGATGATTCCACCAGTATAGAAATGTTAGGAATGACAGAAAGGGAATTTAGAATACACATGTTGAAAACAATGAAAGAAATGATGGAAACAATGGAGGAAATTGCTAGTAAAGTGGAAAATAACCAAAAGGAAATCCAAAAACAGAATCAAATAAGAGATGAACGATATGAAGAATATAAAAAGGATATAGCAGAGCTGAAGGAACTGAAACAGTCAATTAGGGAACTTAAAGATACAATGGAAAGTATCAGCAACAGGTTAGACCATGCAGAAGAAAGAATTTCAGAGGTAGAAGACAAAGTTCTTGAGATAACTCAGACAGTAAAAGAGGCAGAAAAGAAGAGAGAGAAAGCAGAACGTTCACTGTCAGAATTATGGGACTTTATGAAGCATTCCAACATACGAGTTATAGAAATTCCAGAAGGGGAAGAAGAATGCCCCAGAGGAATGGAAGCCATACTAGAGAATATTATAAAAGAAAATTTCCCAAACATCACCAAAGAGTCTGACACACTGCTTTCAGAGGGATATCGGACCCCAGGTCGCCTCAACTCTAACCGAGCTTCTCCAAGACACATTGTGATGAACCTGTCCAAAGTCAAGACAAAAGAAAAGATTCTGCAAGCTGCCAGGAGTAAGTGCCAGTTGACCTACAGGGGCAAATCCATCAGAGTTACCGCAGACTTCTCTAATGAAACTTTCCAAGCCAGAAGACAATGGTCATCTACCTTTAATCTACTTAAACAGAACAATTTTCAGCCCAGAATTCTGTACCCTGCTAAGCTAAGCTTCAGAATTGACGGAGAAATCAAATCATTTACGGATATACAAACATTGAGGAAATTCGCCACAACAAGACCAGCTCTACAGGAAATACTTCAACCTGTTCTGCACACTGACCACCACAATGGATCAGCAGCAAAGTAAGAACTCAGAAATCAAAGGACAAAGCCTAACCTCCACACTGATGCAAAAGATAAAACTAAGCAATGGACTCTCACCAAATAAGATGAATAGAATACTACCACACTTATCAATTATCTCAATAAATGTTAATGGCTTGAATTCCCCACTGAAGAGACATAGATTGGCTGACTGGATTAAAAAACACAAGCCATCCATTTGCTGTCTGCAAGAAACACACCTGGCCTCAAAAGACAAATTAAAGCTCCGAGTCAAGGGTTGGAAGACAATTTTTCAGGCAAACGGAATTCAGAAGAAAAGAGGAGTTGCAATCTTATTTTCAGATACATGTGGATTTAAAGCAACTAAAGTCAAAAAAGACAAAGATGGTCACTTTATATTGGTCAAGGGAAAACTACAACAAGAAGACATTTCCATTCTAAATATTTATGCACCCAATTTAAATGCTCCCAGATTCTTGAAGCACACCTTACTCAGTCTGAGCAATATGATATCTGATAATACCATCATAACAGGGGACTTTAACACACCTCTTACAGAGCTGGACAGATCCTCTAAACAGAAATTAAACAAAGATGTAAGAGATTTAAATGAGACCCTAGAACAACTATGCTTGATAGACGCATATAGAACACTCCACCCCAAAGATAAACAATATACATTCTTCTCATCACCCCCTGGAACATTCTCCAAAATTGATCATATCCTGGGACACAAAACAAATATCAACAGAATCAAAAGAATTGAAATTTTACCTTGTATCTTTTCAGACCATAAGGCACTAAAGGTGGAACTCAACTCTAACAAAAATGCTCAAGCCCACCCAAAGGCATGGAAATTAAACAATCTTCTGTTGAATAACAGATGGGTGAAGGAAGAAATAAAACAGGAAATCATTAACTTCCTTGAGCATAACAACAATGAAGACACAAGCTACCAAAACCTGTGGGATACTGCAAAAGCAGTTTTGAGAGGAAAATTCATCGCTTTAGATGCCTACATTCGAAAAACAGAAAGAGAGCACATCAACAATCTCACAAGAGATCTTATGCAATTGGAAAAAGAAGAACAATCTAAGCCTAAACTCAGTAGAAGAAAAGAAATATCCAAAATCAAATCAGAGATCAATGAAATTGAAAACAAAAGAATCGTTCAGAAAATTAATGAAACAAGGAGTTGGTTTTTTGAAAAAATAAATAAAATAGATAAACCATTAGCCAGACTAACTAGAAATAGAAAAGTAAAATCTCTAATAACCTCAATCAGAAACGATAAAGGGGAAATAACAACTGATCCCACAGAGATACAAGAGATCATCTCTGAATACTACCAGAAACTCTATGCCCAGAAATTTGACAATGTGAAAGAAATGGATCAATATTTGGAATCACACCCTCTCCCTAGACTTAGCCAGGAAGAAATAGACCTCCTGAACAGACCAATTTCAAGCACTGAGATCAAAGAAACAATAAAAAAGCTTCCAACTAAAAAATGCCCTGGTCCAGATGGCTTCACACCAGAATTCTATCAAACCTTTAAGGAAGAGCTTATTCCTGTACTGCAGAAATTATTCCAAAAAACTGAGGAAGAAGGAATCTTCCCCAACACATTCTATGAAGCAAACATCACCCTGATACCAAAACCAGGAAAAGACCCAAACAAACAGGAGAATTTCAGACCAATCTCACTCATGAACATAGACGCAAAAATTCTCAACAAAATCCTAGCCAATAGATTACAGCTTATCATCAAAAAAGTCATTCATCATGATCAAGTAGGCTTCATCCCAGGGATGCAAGGCTGGTTTAACATACGCAAGTCTATAAACGTTATCCACCATATTAACAGAGGCAAAAATAAAGATCACATGATCCTCTCAATAGATGCAGAAAAAGCATTTGATAAAATCCAGCATCGTTTTCTAATTAGAACTCTGAAGAGTATAGGCATAGGTAGCACATTTCTAAAACTGATTGAAGCTATCTATGACAAACCCACAGCCAATATTTTACTGAATGGAGTAAAACTGAAAGCTTTTCCTCTTAGAACTGGAACCAGACAAGGTTGTCCTCTGTCACCTTTACTATTCAACGTAGTGCCGGAAGTTCTAGCCAATACAATTCGGCAAGAGAAGGAAATAAAGGGAATCCAAATGGGAGCAGAGGAGGTCAAACTCTCCCTCTTTGCTGACGACATGATCTTATACTTAGAGAACCCCAAAGACTCAACCACAAGACTCCTAGAAGTCATCAAAAAATACAGTAATGTTTCAGGATATAAGATCAATGTCCACAAGTCAGTAGCCTTTGTATACACCAATAACAGTCAAGATGAGAAGCTAATTAAGGACACAACTCCCTTCACCATAGTTTCAAAGAAAATGAAATACCTAGGAATATACCTAACGAAGGAGGTGAAGGACCTCTATAAAGAAAACTATGAAATCCTCAGAAAGGAAATAGCAGAGGATATTAACAAATGGAAGAACATACCATGCTCATGGATGGGAAGAATCAACATTGTTAAAATGTCTATACTTCCCAAAGCAATCTACCTATTCAATGCCATTCCTATCAAAGTACCTACATCGTACTTTCAAGATTTGGAAAAAATGATTCTGCGTTTTGTATGGAACCGGAAAAAACCCCGTATAGCTAAGGCAGTTCTTAGTAACAAAAATAAAGCTGGGGGCATCAGCATACCAGATTTTAGTCTGTACTACAAAGCCATAGTGGTCAAGACAGCATGGTACTGGCACAAAAACAGAGACATGGACACTTGGAATCGAATTGAACACCAAGAAATGAAACTAACATCTTACAACCACCTAATCTTTGATAAACCAAACAAGAACTTACCTTGGGGGAAAGACTCCCTATTCAATAAATGGTGTTTGGAGAACTGGATGTCTACATGTAAAAGACTGAAACTGGACCCACACCTTTCCCCACTCACAAAATTGATTCAAGATGGATAAAGGACTTAAATTTAAGGCATGAAACAATAAAAATCCTCAAAGAAAGCATAGGAAAAACACTGGAAGATATTGGCCGGGGGGAAGACTTCATGAAGAAGACTGCCATGGCAATTGCAACAACATCAAAAATAAACAAATGGGACTTCATTAAACTGAAAAGCTTCTATATAGCTAAGGACACAATAACTAAAGCAAAGAGACAACCTACACAATATGAAAGGATATTTGCATATTTTCAATCAGACAAAAGCTTGATAACCAGGATCTATAGAGAACTCAAATTAATCCACATGAAAAAAGCCAACAATCCCTTATATCAATGGGCAAGAGACATGAATAGAACTTTCTCTAAAGACGACAGACAAATGGCTAACAAACATATGAAAAAATGTTCATCATCTCTATATATTAGAGAAATGCAAATCAAAACAACCCTGAGATATCATCTAACCCCAGTGAGAATGGCCCACATCATAAAATCTCAAAACTGCAGATGCTGGCGTGGATGTGGAGAGAAGGGAACACTTTTACACTGCTGGTGGGACTGCAAACTAGTACAACCTTTCTGGAAGGAAGTATGGAGAAACCTCAAAGCACTCAACCTAGACCTCCCATTCGATCCTGCAATCCCATTACTGGGCATCTACCCAGAAGGAAAAAAATCCTTTTATCATAAGGACACTTGTACTAGACTGTTTATGGCAGCTCAATTTACCATTGCCAAAATGTGGAAACAGCCTAAATGCCCACCAACCCAGGAATGGATTAACAAGCTGTGGTATATGTATACCATGGAATACTATTCAGCTATTAAAAAAAATGGAGACTTTACATCCTTCGTATTAACCTGGATGGAAGTGGAAGACATTATTCTTAGTAAAGCATCACAAAAATGGAGAAGCATGAATCCTATGTACTCAATCTTGATATGAGGACAATTAATGACAATTAAGTTTATGGGGGGGGGAAGCAGAAAGAGGGATGGAGGGAAGAGGGTGGGGCCTTAGTGTGTGTCACACTTTATGGGGACAAGACATGATTGCAAGAGGGACTTTACCTAACAATTGCAATCAGTGTAACTGGCTTATTGTACCCTCAATGAATCCCCAACAATAAAAAAAAAAAAAAAAAAAGAAAGACATTCCCTCTTGTTTTGTCCTCAGCAACAAATAAGAACCATCAAGACTAAATAGATTGACTTGACAGGAAAATGTTTATTTCAATCAGAAGTGCCAGATAAACAACCTAGAGTAAAATATTAGAAATTTTAGTTATTCTAAGGTAGATTGATAAATCTTTTTTCTTTTTTTCCTTTTTCCTGATAAATCTTTTTTCTTTATTAATTAATTTTCATTTTATTTAAGTTACACATGAAAAATGTAAATTTTAATGTAATTGAAACTTTAATTTCTATGAAAAATATATCATAGAAAAGATGCAATGCTTGAATTTTATAGTTGAAATCTGGAAAGGTAAAGTAATTTACTCCATAGCGGATCAAAGATTGAGATCCATATCCCCTGAGCTTCATTCTAGTATCATAATCCACAGTTGGAAACCTCTGGTACAAATTAAAGACACTAAAGAGCCCGAATGTACTAGATGCATCACTTTAACTATAAAAAGATTATTTGTGCATTTGCATTGTGCAAACCTGATCTTTAATTAGTCAGTTACAAAGCCAAAATGTGCCCCCAAAAATGTAGTCAACAAATTTAAAGAATTAAAGACCTAAATAAAATCAGCATCAATATCAACATCATAATTATCATGTGTACAAAGTAAATATTCACCTCATTTAAGTAGATTTTTTATGAAGACTAAATTTATTTATCAATAATCAAAAGAAAAATAAGGGAAAAAGTTCATTTTCTTGCAAGATAAACAGAGAAATAGCATATTTATCTATTACAATGTGTCAAAGGGCTTTTCGAATCACTGTCAGGAGTACTTTCTCTGAGTATTTGTTCTGCTGGATCACAATATCATGAACAATAAAAATTGCTCGTCTTTTGATTAAAGAAAATGATTTTGTAAAATGTAATTGATGATGGCAAATGATGTGAACTGTGACCAGCTTCGAGGAGAAATTTCCATTCTCATTTACCTGGCATCAAGCAGAGACTGAACAATATGCCTAAGAACATATGAAAATGAATTTGGGAGCTGAGAAAAGTATTTGGAAAGAGTATTAAACCAGAGCTAGCGAAGACAAAAAATTAACTCAAGGTAGGAAGTCCGGGATACAGGAAAATATGCCAAAGCCATCCTTCTCCTTGATAGTATCTATAGAAACATGGAGGCCTTGTATTCTGTTTTGATGTATAATAAGAGTTCTAGAAAACAATAATAAACCCCAGGGTCTGTTTAAGGTGAGCATTCTAATAAGAGAGACAGATGCAAAACTGGGGCACTATAAGGTTACATCGTCTGTATAGGATACACAAGAAATAAACATTTGCAAAGATAGCAAAAAAAACTTGTCTATCTTTGTGTTGAGTAGAGAGATATAAAATATTCCCTGGAAACTTGTAAATGCAAAGACTTCCCTCACAAGATTCTGTGCCCATACTCAGTATATCTGTGCAGTCTCTGCGTAGCTATGTGGTCTCTGGAAGGTTGAGGTTATCCTTAAGCTAGGAATTTAACTTAACATGGCCAAAGACATCTAGCAAAAGCAATGGAAAATTTTCTTCCAAAAAAAAAAAATGAATCTTCAACCCAATTTTAAAAAAATTCTCAAAGATTATGTTCCAAGGATCATGCCCTTACTATCCAAAATCCCAAAAAAGAGACATCAGATTTCATCTAGAAAATGCTCTAATTATTTTTTTCCTCGTTCCCCTGCCCCCACTTTAAATGAATCTGAGTTTTTCTCTTATGTGAGAATCAGATTATCTACTGGCTTCATATTAGAATTGAGTACACTGGACTCTTGCTTCTCCAATCTTGTGATATTTTACTAAGAAGAATATGTTCCAACTCCATCCAGGTTAATACAAAAGATGTAAAGTCTTCATCTTTTTAAATGGCTGAATAGCTTTCCATAGTAATAGTATTCCACAGTTTGTTAATCCATTCCCAGGTTGATGGCCATGTAGGTTGTTTCCATATCTTGGTGATTGTAAATTGAGCTGTGATAAACAATCTAGTGCAAATGTCCTTATGATAAAATGATTTTTTTTCTTCTGGGTAGATGCCTAATAGTGGGATTGCAGGGTCAAATGGGAGGTCAAATTTGAGTTGAGTATTCTCCATACTTTTTTGCAAAGAGGTTGAATTAGTTTGCAATCCCATCAGCAGTGTAGAAGTGTTCCCTTCTCTCCACATCTACACCAGCATCTGCAGCTTTGAGACTTAGTGATGTGTGCTATTTTTACTGGGATTAGGTCATATATCAGGGTGGTTTTGACTGGTATTTCTCTGATGATTAGGAAAAATGGGCACTTTTTCATATGTTTGTTAGCCAGTCATCTGCCTTCCTTTGAGAAGGTTCCGTTCATGTCTCTTGCACAGTAGCAGATGGGATTGTTTGCTTTTCTTTGCTGTTGATTAATCTGAGTTCTCTTTAGATTCTAGTTATCAACTCTTTGTTAGATTTATACCATGCAAATATCTCCTGCACAGCTAAGGACACAAGTGAGAAGATTTTGAAAAAATAATACTTCGTTTTATATGGAATCAGAAAAAAACCTCGAATAGCCAAAACATTACTGAGCAATAAAAACACAGCAGGAGGAATCACGCTACCAGACCTGAGACCGTACTATAAATCGATAGTGATCAAAACAGCATGGTATTGGCACAAAAACAGAGAAGTAGATGTCTGGAACAGAATAGAGAACCAAGAGATGAATCCAGCTACTCACCGTTATTTGATCTTTGACAAGCCAATTAAAAACATTCAGTGGGGAAAAGATTCCCTATTTAACAAATGGTGCTGGGTAAACTGGCTGGCAACCTGTAGAAGATTGAAACTGGACCCACACCTTACACCATTAACTAAGATAGACTCTCACTGGATAAAAGATTTAAACTTAAGACATGAAACTATAAAAATACTTGAAGAAAGTGCAGGGAAAACTCTTGAAGGAATCAGCCTGGGTGAATATTTTATGAGGAGGACTCCCCAGGCAATTGAAGCAGTATCAAAATACACTACTGGGACCTGATCAAACTAAAAAGCTTCTGCACAGCCAAGAACACAGTGAGTAAAGCAAGCAGACAGCCCTTTGAATGGGAGAAAATATTTGCAGGTTATACCTCCGATAAAGGTCTAATAACCAGAATCCACAGAGAACTCAAACGTATTAGCAAGAAAAGAACATGTGATCCCATCTCAGGCTGGGCAAGGGACTTGAAGAGAAACTTCTCTAAAGAAGATAGACACACGATCTACAAACACATGAAAAAAACCTCATGATCCTTAATCATCAGAGAAATGCAAATCAAAACTACTTTGAGATATCACCTAACCCCAGTAAGAGTAGCCCACATAACAAAATCCCAAAACCAGAGATGTTGGCATGAATGTGGAGAAAAGAGCACACATCTACACTGCTGGTGGGAATGCACACTAATATGTTCCTTTTGGAAGGATGTTTGGTGAATACTTAGAGACCTAAAAATAGACCTGTCATTCGATCCTATAATTCCTTTACTAGGTTTATACCCAGAAGACCACAAGTCACAATATAACAAAGACATCTGTACCAGAATGTTTATTGCAGTCCAATTCATAATTGCTAAGTCATGGAAGAAGCCCAAGTGCCCATCGACCCACGAAGGGACTAGCAAATTGTGCTACATGTATACCATGGAATATTATGCAGCCTTAAAGAAAGATGGAGACTTTACCTCTTTCATGTTTACATGCATGGAGCTGGAACATATTCTTCTCAGCAAAGTATCTCAGGAATGGAAGAAAAAGTATCCAATGTACTCAGCCCTACTATGAAGCTAAATTATAGCTTTCACATGAAGGCTATAACCCAACTATAGGACAAGACTATGAGGAAAGGGCCAAGGAAGGGGAAGGGAGGGGGAAGTTTAGGATGGAGGGAGGGTAATGGGTGGGGCCACATCTATGGTGCATCTTAGAATGGGTACAGGCAAAGCTTACTAAAGGCAGAATACAAATGTCTACATACAATAACTAAGAAAATGCCATGAAGGCTACGTTGAACAGTTTGATGAGAATATTTCAGATTGTATATGAAACCAGCACATTGTAACCCTTGATTGCACTAATGTACACAGCTATGATTTAACAATTAAAAAAAAATTTCAGGAGAAGCCCCTACAGACCTATCCTGCCATGCCCATTATTCCCCCAAGTGATTTTTACTGAGTGTGCAGTCACTTCCAAGAACCTTTAAAGCAAAAAGGAAATCCCTGGTGGTTGATGGAGCCAGCCAGTACCAGTGCATGAGGATTAATTATGTCTTTCTTTTCCCAAGCCTGCATTCAGTAACATGTCAGTATCCTAAAATTGCCCTTGGTGGGAGTATTCATACTATAGAAATCAGTAAATGCTGCAAATCAGACTTTCATTCTAGAACAGCCCATTAAGCACTCACCAGCACACCAACAGCTATCTTCCATAACACAAAATACTGCAGGCTGGGCAGAAGAGCTGAGTAAGTATAGTCTCAAAGTGTTTAAAACACCAGCCTTGATGGAAGGAGTAACCTAAATGAACTGAAATCAACCAGAGCTACAGCCCTGTCCTGACCCGGTTTAATCATGATTAGAAGAGATCAGCTCTTCACCCTTGATCGAGGCAACAGTGTCCACTTTCAGGAGCTAAATACTATTTATTTCAATCTCCTCTTTTTTATGCATAGTATCTGACATACCATAAGAATTATCATATAGGCAAAAGCAGGAGTACCATTCATAAGAAAAGAAAAACTGTTCATTGATGAAGACTCACAGAAAATGCATATGCAAGAATTAGAAAATAAAAAACTTAGTAACTATTATAAATATAAGAGTCACAATTGAATTCCATAATTACAGGAGATGAGGATACAATATACAAGATAACAAATGTTATCAGTATATATTGACTGTGGCATATTAATAGTGTTTTCCCTTTCTTAAAATGTGTATACAGCTTTTGACCTCCCTCTGTAGATAGGAGAAATGGAAAACAAGTAGCTACATGGTAACCGTTACCTGTCTTATAAATAATGGACTGAATACCCAACCTCTGCTATGTTCTGTTGTTCTGTTTTCCCCACCTTTTAGTTATGTTGTCCTTCTCTTAAGCCATGTGAAATCTTTTTTTTTTTTAATTTTCATGAAATGGATGCACTATATGGGAGCACAAAAATTCCTTTCAAGAATAGAAAGAACACACTGATAATTTAAACAACACTGATCAAATGAACTTTATAGTTTATCATTTAACACTAAAATCTCAAATTCTAGTGAGAAAGTTAGGATGATAACAAACAGAAAAGACATACATAAATAAATGTTTAACATTTTATATTGGCAACATCATAATGATCAGGCAGTTATTTATTTATTTTTTTATTAAATCATAGCTGTGTACATCAATATGATCATGGGGCACCATACACTTGTTTCATAGAATATTTGACACATTTTCATCTCATTAGTTGACATAGCCCTCCTGGCATTTTCTTTGTTAACCACATCATAACAAAGATATTTGTACCAGAATCTTTATTGCAGCCCTATTCATAATTGCTAAGTCATGGATAAATCCCAAGTGCCCATAGATCCACGAATGGATTAACAAATTGTGGTATATGTACACCATGGAATACTATGCAGCCTTGAAAAAAGAAGGAGACTTTACCTCTTTCATGTTTACATGGATGCAGCTGGAACATATTCTTCTCAGTAAAGTGTCTCAAGAATGGAAGAAAAAATATCCAGTGTATTCACCCCTACTATGAAACTAACTTAGGACCTTCACATGAAAGCTATAACCAAGTTACAACCTAAGAACAGGGGGAAGGGGGAAAGCGTGGGGAGGGAGGGGGGAGGGGGGTAAAGGGAGGGGGACTGAAAGGATCACACCTGTGGTGCATCTTACAAGGGTACATGTGAGCCTTGGCAAATGTGGAATGTAAATGTCTTGGCAAAGTAACAGGCAGTTATTTTCATGTGCCATTTTATTTATTATCTGCAAAAAAAGTTCTTCCATTACCAGATAATTTCTTCATTATTTAAATTATGAAATGATCTTTCATTCCTTCTCTAGTTTCCAGGAGGATGCTACCGATGTATTTTGGGATATAAGAAGAGAAGAGGGATGTGTGTGCTCATCATTACTTCTGACAAAATTACTCTCAACTCCATCTAGTAATCTTCAAGTAGAAGTCAATGGTTTCCAATCTCTTTTTCCATGGGTAATTGCTATGACAATCAAATGAAAAATATGTTTTGGAAAAATTGTCTCTAATTCAAACTTTTGGATAAGGACAATCATAGTCTCACAGTCCTAAGTAATTCTGAGATGAATCTTTTACTGAAATGTAGAAAGTTTTGAAATGAGAGGTCAGCCTGGAGGGGAAAACAGGTGCACAGGGATAGTCACAAGACAGTAATTCTTACTCCACAGTTGTGCCAGGGGAATTCCCCCACTGTTTGTGAACAGTCTGGTGGTTTCTGTGTTTTGGATAATCAGATGATTACATATACTTAGTGAACCTGACATTTTTCTCTTCCTACGTCCCACTGAGATACCAGTGATGTCTTCAGAGGGATAGGACTTTGACACTTCCTTTTTCCTTTAGATGGCAACTGGTTCAATCAGTAATTTAAGCTACTGTGTGTTCTGTAAGTGAATATCCAGTTGCAGTATTTCCAAATCAAGGCTCCTCTTCCTTTTGGCTAAATTCTTAATATAAGCTACACAATAATATTGTCTTAGGTTCATGATCTCTTGATAACTCACTGAGATAATTTTAAAAATCACTTTTTTTCTTTTTTTTGAGACAGAGTCACCCTGGGTAGAGTGCCATGCATCATAGCTCACAGCAAACCCTGGGGCTCAAGTGATGCTTCTGCCTCAGCCTCCCAGCTAGCTGGGATACAGGCACCAGCCACAATATCCAGCTATTTTTTTTAAGAGATGGGGTCTCACTCTGGCTCGGGCTGGTCTCAAACTCCTGAGCTCAAGCAATCCAACCACCTCAGCCTCCCAAAGTGCTAGGATTACAGGTGTAAGTCACTGCAACAGACACAAAATCAATCACTTTTTAATTTTTTTTTTTTCATCTCAAAGTCTCTTTCACTTTAAGACTGGAGTTGAAACCCTGCTGGGGTGGAGGGTGCTGAGTAGGAAACAATTGTGGTGACAGATACTGATCTGTACTCAAATCACTCCTCCCCTTCTAACCTGAGATACAGTTCTGTTTGTAATCTTCTATGTCTCTAGCCCTTTCTTTAGGTAGATGCTTCCCAGGGTCCTTTATACTGGATACCTTGCAATTGCATTCCAAAAGGGCTCCAGACCACCTGGACACACAGACCTACCTGAGTAGAGAGAACACTGCATAGGGCTAATGGGGGACCATGGTATACAAGAAATTATCTCTTGGATTATTTGCTTAAACAACCTTTCTTAAAAATATACATATGGGGGGGGGTGTTTAGAGTTATGTCTATACTTATTAAGTGTTGAGGGGACTGGATTTAAAATGATTACTTAGTTGCCAGGATTCTGTATTTCAAGTGTTGCAGTACAGCCTCATTCTTTCCCTGAATTAGATTTTTAAATGCAGGACATAACCCGAGTTTTCAGCTGAGGGTGCCTTATTGCTCACAAATAAAGGATAAATCAGGACAGTTTTACTCATGCTGAGTTGTACCCTTAGAATTCCCTACAATTCTAGGTGACTCCATTGACAGTGACAAATGGAAACCAGTTTCCACACACCAGTGGACTGTGTACCATCCTACTGGGGCACATTTAGCAGTAAGTAAGTAAGGGAATAAATGTTCCTGTATTTTTGTATCAGGAAACTTTTAGTGTTCTCGTTATTGCTATTGTTGTTTTCTTGGTTTGGGGACTTTCTTTTTTTTTTTTTTTGCTTTTAAGCTACAAATCTACAGATGATAAGAAAAAGAAAAAAAACACATAAATTAATACATGTTATCTGAATGTGAATGCCAACAGTCTTCTGCTATCTTTTTCTCTTAAAATTGAGTTTCATATTAAAATTAAAGAAATTTGGACATCGTGGCTCAGAGGGGGTTTTAGGTTGTTAGAGAAAATGGTTTCATGGAAGAAAACTGATACCAAAATGATCATGACATTTGAGAAAAGTAGCTAACCATGACTTCCCCCAGAAGTCATAAGATTATACAATTTTCAAAAGACATAAAAGAACAGTAATTATATTGAACCTTCTGTTGAGCTACAGTTTCAAATTTTATCCACTGACTAGAATTTTGATTTATGAGGGAGTTGGACTTTGTGCCGCACAATGTTTAGTGTTTGTCCAGGCAGAGAAGTTGTTAGAACAATTTCTAACAGACCCCAAGATGACAGCAGCTGACATTGCAAGTAAATGAAATGCTATTTGCTGGATGAATAACAAGACAATAGGTGAACTGGAATGTATAATTCTACTTTCCACTATGTTACCCTTGGGACCCACAAAATGAGACTAACTTAAAACTGCACATGTCTCCTGGTCAGGTTCTACTGGTATTTCAGGAGCTAAACAGTCAAGAAAGAACCAGAAACAGGGAGTTCAAGGTGGAAGCTAATATAACTGATCTCAATATTTCTTGCAAGAAAAGCTTCATTTCTTCCAAATTACTGCAGGAAAGAAAGTGATATCTACTTTTGTGACAAAACGGAGTACTCAGCACTTTCAGAATCCATGAATGACCATATCAAACTGAACATCCACAGAAACCACCTAAAAAACAAGCTGACACATGAAGATGCTTAGATTAATGCCTCTACCTTATGTCATATTTTAACCTGAGCTCCAGCATAATGTTCCAGTCAATTACTTCTAGTGTTCTCAAGCCCAAATAGCTTTTCTGACTGAATACATTTATGGTCCTTGATCTTTTGAGCATGTTAAACAGGCCTAAATATAAACAGAGCAGTCTAAGCATGCTAAGGGCTCCCCAGAGACCACAATCTCATAGAAAATTAATTTTCTTCCCATGTTTATCTGGCTCTATTTTCTCTCCCTCTCCTGGGAGACAGATCCTGAGAATGTAAATTTCCTGAGCCAGCCTAACAAAAAAAAAAGGCTACCTGAGAGGCTGAAACCACATGACCTGGAGTGTGGAGAGTATTAGAAAGCAGGAGTCTAAGAGCAGCCCTGTAGGCAAGACTCCAGTCTGTAGGACAGAAAACCCAATTCTAATTGCTTAAGCAGATTAGGAACATAGGGCCATGTCATCAAAAATCAAGAATAGCTGACCTCCTGCAGAAAACACTGCGCAGGGCTGATGTGCCTTTATGTTCCTCTGCTGTGCGTTCCACGACTCCCTTTCCGGACGGGCTTCCTTCACCTCACAGCTCTTTGCTTACATCCTCCTGGGTCTAAATCCAGAAATATGACCCAATCTTACCAGTGAAATACAAGTCCCGAATTAACTCTAGTTAGAAGTCGCCTTGATTCCAGTCCGATTCTATTCCTATAGCAATCTCTGTAGAAAGGGAGATGTGATTCTCAAATCATCCAGTCTAGGATAACCTGTTAGCCTGGCAGCCAGGAGCAGCATCAGTTTTACCAAAAGCACTTAGACCAAGGGTGGGTTAGGAGTGGTGCACGAGGGTCAGATCATCAAGACCACTAACCGGCCCATCAACATAGAGAAACAAAAACAGTTAACTACTTGCTAAACACTATGCCTGTGGCTTTTCAATTCTGGCTAAACATTTTCCATGGAGCTTTATATGAATATATAATCCGCATACCTGGCTGTATCTCTCAAAAATTCCAAAACATTAGACCTAGGGTAGAAACTGGAACTTGTGTGAGGTTGGACAATTACATTGGTGAACTCATCCTAGAAAAAGTGCTACATATCTGATTGCTGACTATCACTATGGTCACCGTTGAAGTACTCCCCTTGGCCATCTGGCAGCTGTAGGAATATTCAGCAATGAGGTATCAAGAACTTTCTCTAGGATGAGGTCACAAACTTAATTGTCAGACCTTATATTTTGAAAAGGCTCTGTAGATGATTCAGGAATTACCCAGATGTAATTCACTAAGTGGTCTCAGTGAATTCATTTATTAAGTGAGCATGGTAAGACAATTTAACAATTCTCAAACTTTTCCAACTGTGAGCCACTTAGTGTCAAGAGCCCCAGAGGCCACCTACCCACTCACCCACTCATACTTTACCAGCACCAGACACACCTACCTCATTGATATTGCTTCAATAGGGTACCACTCATGAGAATTGTTTGTTTGTTTTTAATTCTAACTAGGACTCTGAGCTCTGCCCTACTTACAGTAATGTGCTTGTCAAGGTTACCAGTGTTCTTCAGAATTCATTTTTTCAGTGCATGGTTAATGGAAAAATTCAGTTTAACTACATAGGAAAAAGTAATATGTTAAAGTCAAAAAACACTTTACCTTTTCTTCCTTATTTTTCTCTCTTAGCCACTCTCTCTCATCCCCTGTAGACCTTAGCTTTGCACAAAGCTGCACTACCTTACCCACCTGGACCTCAGTCTCCTTTTCTTCTGGCTAACTCATTTGACCATTCTGAGGGTTCAGGTTCATCGCTGATTCTATCCCTTTGTCTCTTTCTATCTTTATGTCCTTCCTTACGCAAATTAGTTTCTAGAGCCAATAAAGTCAAAACTCTGGGCTCAAAACCTGTCTTTTGTTTCTACTTGGCCAGCGCCACTCCAGACCTTCCTTCAACTTTGCACTCAAGCAGCTGAGCTTTTCTAGAGAAAAATCCCATCATGCAAAGCTGTCATGTCATTTCCGTGCCCAGAACCTTTCAACACTCTATTACCTCACTTCCATTAAAAGCCAAATTTCTTCCCATCCCGTAGAACACTCTGTGTCTTGGCCTACAGTCCCCACTCTCGCTTTGTCTTCTGTCACTGTAGCCACTCTGACCTCACATGTGATACTTTAACAAGCCGAGTGTCTTCCTGCTTCAGGACATTTTCATTTACTGTTTCCTTTACCCAAAATACTGTTCTTCCAAATAGCGATCAGTCTTACTCCCTCAATTCATTCAGATCTTGCTTAACAGTCTCCTTCCGTGACTGTGCTAGATAACTGGTATCCTTCCATGACTCTATATAATTTTTCTTCATAGCACCTATCATCTAACATAATACATATGATACATTTCTTCTTTGATCTTTGCTTGTATTCCTCTGCAGAAATATAGGCTCTATAGTGACACTGCATTTGTTTTATTTGCTGCTGTATCCTCAGTACTTAAAACTGTGATAACAATAAATATTCACTGAATGAGTAAGTAAATGAAGAAAGCATATTTGTACCATATGAGTTCATGGTCACTTACTTCAACTGGCTCTCAATACTACCTGACAGTTCCACTGTTTTTATCTATTCAACACAATCTCCCAGTCTCCATAATGAAGAAACTCCATAAAAGTTTCCCCTTCTCTACAAACCTCTGAACCTTTCAATACACACCACACACCTACACACACACTCACATATACATCCCACAACCCACAACCACTCTCTCAGAGCAGATAACCTTGGTTGCTACGTTATAGAAAAATAAATGCTCACAAAGAAGAAATCCCTGTGCATCCCATTACAAAACCAATATACAGTAAGGCACATACACATACTTTTCTAATTGTTCTTGTAATAAAAGAGGGAATATTTTCTACTATCTAAGCCAGTCCCTCTTTTTGTCAGATCTTATTATTGCCTACCTTGTCAGGAACTAACTTGTTCTAATTTTCAAATAGCCTCAAGTCCACCTCCCTTAAAAAATTAAAGTACTTCCTTTAGCCACATTACTCTCCACAATGACTCTCTCTCCTCCCCTTCCACTACCAAACTCTTTTTTTTTTTTTTTTTTGTGTGATTTTTTGGCTGGGGCTGGGTTTGAACCCGCCACCTCCGGCATGTGGGACCGGCGCCCTACTCCTTGAGCCACAGGCGCTGCCCTTCCACTACCAAACTCTTAAAGAAAATTTCCCCCCTTGTCATCTTCCTCCTCTCTTCTAACCCACTTCTCAGTCCACTCTAATCTGATTATACACCCTCCTCTTCCCCAGAATGGCTCTTGCTAAAGTTTCTATTGACCTACTTCTACGCTGCTAAAATGCATGAGCATTTTCTAGTCTTCATCTTAGATAAATTCCCAGCAGAATGTTGCCATATTGACCACTGCTTCTTCAAAAAAATCCACCCTGTCTTCTCTAAGCTTCCTTGATGTCACACCTCCCTGACTTTCCTCCTCCCTCTTCAGCTAGTTAGTCCTCCTCATTTTCCTTCATGAGCTCAGCTGCCTTCAAGTATCAGCATTCCTCAAAACTCAGCCCAGGCCTCTTCTCTTCTCACTCTATACTTTGTTCTCTAGCAATCCCACCACCACCCAAATGGCTTTAATTAACACCCATAAACCAGTGACATGTTCAGATTTGTACCTTTAGCCCCAACCTTTCCTCTCAACATCTAACTTTCCTCTTCAAATTGTTTATGTTTTATCCATTTGAATATCTTAAACACCTCAAAATCAAGCTATCCAAACCTGTGTTCATCTGCTTTTTCTTCCAAACTTTTCCTTCACCCTCATGTCCATTATTAGGTAATGGAGCTCCCCATGGGAGCCAGAAAACAGGGAATCATGGAGACCACTCTCTTTCTTAATACTTAAATACAATTCATAACCAAATTCTGCCGATTCTATGTCTTAAATATCTAATGTCTCCTCTTCACCTCATTCTGTCTATCTAATTCCCTTTTTACCATCCCAGCCTAAGATACTATTATCTATCAACTCTCCCCATTTGCCTTTTGCCTACTTCATCTCTTCTCCACATGGCCAACAAAGAGATATTCTCAAAGCACAACTCTGATCATTGTCTATCTCTGCCTAAAATCCTTTAATGGTTTCCCATTAATCTTAAGATAAAGCCCAAAATCTTAATTCCCCCTCCCCTTAGAGACAGCGTGTCTTTCTGTTGACCCAGGTTAGAGTGCTGTAGCCTCACCGTAGTGCTCAGCAACCTTAAACTCCTAGGTTCAAGCGATCCTCCTGTCTTGGCCTCCTGAGTAGCTTGAACTGCAGAACCAGAAAGCCCAGCTAATTTTTCTATATTTAGTGAAGATTGATTCTTGATCTACCTCAGGTTAGTTTCAACCTCCTGAGCTCAAGCTGTCCTTCCTTCTCAGCTTCCCACAGTGCTAGGATTATAGGCCACCATGCCAAGCCAAAACAAAGGCCCAAATCTTTAACATGCCTTGTAATCAGTGTATGAAAGAGTTGGCCCTATCTGAATTTGCAGATTTCCACACCCAATATACTTCAGAGAGTCTAATGGTACAAACAACTATGTTGTTTGGCCTTTGCTCATGCTGTTACCTTAGTATCTAAGGCCTTTTCTCACCTACCTTTGCCAAATTCATTCCTTCTCTTTCATAATTCTCAACTCAAGTGTTTTTTTCAGGGAAAACTATCCTGAGTGCCAGAATAGAAAAGATTCTCTAGCTATGTGTACTAACAGCTTCCAATATTTTTCTTTTGGGCCCTTGTCATGTAAATAATTGTAAACATATGCAATTAAATGGTCAACGTTGGCCTAATAAGGAAGACATTCAGAGAATGCCTATATCCAGCCAGCCCTCTGTATTTATGAGTTCCACATTTGTGAATTTAGTAAAATTTTAGATAAAAAAAATTTTTTTTTAAAAATTGTACCTGTTCTTGGGACTACAAACTAATATTGCCTCTTGGGAAAAAGTATGGAGAATCCTCAGAGGACTCAAATTAGACCTCCATTTGACCTTGAAATCCTATTACTAGGCATCTACCCAGAAGAAAAAAATCATTTTATCGTAAGGACATTTGTAGATTATTTATTACAGATTAATTTACAATCACCAAGATGTGGAAACAACCTAAATGTCCACCAACTCAGGGATGGATTGGCAAACTGTGGTATATGTATATTATTCAGCTATAAAAAGATGAAGACTTTACATCTTTTGTATTAACCTGGATGTAGTTGAAGCACAATTTGTCTTCATAAAGTTTCACAAGAATTAAAAAGCAAATATTCAATGTACTCAATACTAATATGAAGCCAGTAGATAATTTAACTCATGCCCTCAGAGAAAAAAAACTCATTTCAATTCAAATTGGGGGAAGAAGGGATAGGGGATGAGGAAGAGAAGGGGGAGATTGGTGTGCTCCCACTTAAAGGCATAAGATAGAGGTGTATGGCACACCTTTTGGGTGTGGAACACGATAACAAGAGGGACTCTACCTAAACAATTTGACCTGGTTGTTTGTACCCTCAAGTTAACCTGAAATTAAAAAAAAAAAAATTATATTTGTACTGAACAAGTACAGACTTTCATTTTTTGTCATTATTCCCTAAATAATTCCTTATAACAAATATTTACATAAAATTTACATTTTATAAACTAGTATACATAATCTAGAGATGATTTAAGTATCTGGAAGGATGTGCATAGGTTATTTGTAAACACTATGCCATTTTATACCAGGAACTTGAGCATTTGTGGATTTGGGTATCCATTGGTGGTCTGGGAATCAATCCTCCACAGATAACTGAGGAATGACTGAACTTTACCTAACCTTTACTTTTCTAGTTGATATTTTGGTGATCTTCAATTTTTTGCTGTTATTTTCAAAAACTTATACAATGAGGATACACTATTTTTACAATGGGGATGAGGGAGAGAAAAATTATTTTAAAAATAAACACTTGTTCATTGAACAGTTGAATGATAATTTTTGTTCAGAAAAAAAGTATATATAATATTCTTATCAAAAAATTTCAATTCCGAAAAGAGCAAACAATCTCATTTATCACTAGGTGAGAGACATGAACACAACCTTCTCTGAAGAAGACAGATGGATGGCCAAAAAACACATGAAAAAATGTTCATCATCCCTAATCAGAGAAATGCATGTCAAAATCACCTTGAGGTATCACCTAATCCCACTGAGAATAGCCTACATCACAAAGTCCCAAGGCTGAAGATGCTGGCATGGGTGTGGAGAAAAGAGAACACTAAAACATTATTGGTGGGATTGTAAACTACTCCAGCCCTTCTGGAAAGAAATATGGAGAATCCACAAAGAGCTAAAAGTAGATCTTCCATTTGATCCTGCAATCCCATTACTAAGAGAGTTTTCTTAATTTCCCCAGGATATTCTGATGTCCAGCTAAGTTTGGAAACCACCACAGAAGATGCTTATGAAAACTTATCAAAACCATTTTCACTAGTACTACCACAATTAATGTACCTGTGAGTAAAAATACAGATAACATGGCTCTCCAAAACAAAGACTATGGCATTTAACAGCTTTGTGTAGCCCTTGGCAGATCACTGTGTAATTAAAGGCACATAGTGATTAATAGTCTAAGCAGGAAAGCTTTGGGGTGAAATGATTCAAGGAGCATTCTTTCCTCCTACTGATCTGGGATGTGACTTACATCTGAAAGAGACGTTGCACAGATGCTGGGCCCAGGCAGCAATATTGAGTCCCTCCAATCAGGAAGCTAGACAGATGCATAGCTGTTGAATCAGGGCAACAGATATCCTTCAACAAGCTCAAATGCCCAGTTCTGGGCTCAGAATGGCTGATCTTCAATCTTGGCTCTACCACTTGCTAGGTTTGTGATCTTGGTCAAGTCTTTTAACTTTTCTAAGCCTCTATTTTTAATCCTGGGGAAAGGACAACTGTATAATAAACTAAGAGTAAAGTTGTCAAAAATTTGAATTGAAGATGAATTGAAATAATGCATGTAAAACATTCAACATAGCGTCTGCCCCATAGTAGACACTGAATACATATAGGCTATTATTACCTTCTCACATTAAAGTGGAAAATTCTTACAAAAGGATGGGAACTTATCTATTTTATTCTTTTAAAGCTTACTTGTAGTCAAAGGTAATCAAAACTAAAACTACAGAGTACCTAGGATGTCATAATATCAGGAAGAGAAGAATACCACTAAGGCTATTTTTATTTTCCCAAATCATTATACCAAAGAAGAGAAAAGGCCACAGTTGGTGAAATAAGTTTTAACAACAAAATAACACAAAGCAAAAATAAAAAATTAATAGAATAGTAACAGAAACTAATGAATTAAATAACAGAAAATAGAACTAATCAATAAATTCAAGATGTAGGTCTTAAAAAATAAATAATAAGATAGATAAAATCTTAGGTAATGTAATAAAAGTTGGGAGGGAGAGAAAGCATGAATTTAGAATTTAGAGAGACACTTAATTTTTATGCTTACCTTTATTATTTATCTTGAATTTTTATACCCTGAACATGGTTTGAACCAGTAGCAAGTAATATACATTCAGTAAGTGTTATGTTGACTTTTACTTTTGTTATTAATAGTCCGTTAGTGGTTTGGGACAAGCAGCAGTGGCTCTTTGCATTTGTAAGTCTCTAGGAGATAACTGAGTTGGACAGAATTTTTGGCACATTGGGAACTAGTTGCTAAAGTATCCAGTGAATTATTAATCACAAAATTTTTGCATCAGGTTATAGTTTAGATGAATAACTTTGTCTTTTGGTGTCTGTTACTGAAGAAATCTCAGTGACACACTATGTAAAGAGAAGCATGAAATCTCTAGAGAAGTCTGATGTACTAAAAGCCACAGGGAGAAATATAATTGAAAGGCATCTTTACCGCAATGGCAAAGCAATGGAAAGGCTGAAGTTCAAATTGCAACAGGCTTAAAATATCAACACCTAAGTTAAATCACTGGGACTTAGGCTTGAACAGAAACTTTGGAGAACACGTTTTTGAGCTGAGAGTTGTGAGAACTAATGTTCTTTTCAAATTAGGAGACCTCTCCATCCTCTTGAGGAACAAAGCTCTTATTTGTATGATAAACTACCACCTCAATGGGGTCTATAACCAGGCAAAAGAAAGTGGGATGTCTTCCAAGTTCTCCTATGTAGATTTGTATTACAGCTCTCAGATTTCAGAATATACTATCAGCAGAGCAATAGTTGGCCTACCCAAACTCAACCCCCAAAAAACTGAGTTCAGGAGTCCCAGGTATTTTCTTCTATAATAACAAAAGCACAGATCACTGGACTGTGACATTCATAGTTTAAATTTTTTATTTGGTTAAAATTTTTCAATTTATGCAGTTTATAAGAACCAATTAAACTATGTCTTGTGTTTGAGAATTTGCCTTACTAATTTTTTTAACTTTCAAAAGCCTCCTATTCCTAAGATTTTTCCTCTGGGAAATTAGGAAGAATGAATCCTTCCATACTTCTCCCCTCCTCCTTCAGCTTCTCTCTCAGAAGCACACATTCAGACACATATTACATCTGGGACATACTGAATATGCTCATAAAACAGGGAAGACATGAGCCCTCATTTGTACTGCCTACCAATTACCAAGGTGTAAATATTTCCACAGTGGCTGATTTCAAGCTAACAACCAACTTCAACAACTGGCTTGCCAAATTCCTGAATATTTAAAGTTGTCTCTCCTGAGTCTCTTCCATCAACTACAGTACATTCTGGCTGGGACCAGACCATCTTGATGTTCTGTTCCCTACTCTACAGCATTTAATGGTCTGGACATTTCAAAGTTACAAAAAAAGGATGCACACAGAATTAAAATCTGGAACATGAATGAACGTGAGTAGCATCTTGCTGGTCAAATAGATTGATTCCATTAGGATGATTTTGTTTGGTATAGAAACGGGATTGAGAAGATTCAAATGAGACATCTTCTTATAAACATTTGAGGGTATTTATAGCTACATGCTCTAACAAAATGAGGAATAATAAGTGTGCAACACTGCACCAGTACTACAGTGTTGCTGCACTTAATTGAGAAGCCAGCTTTAATCTGTGCAGGCCCAGAGAACACAAGCTTGCTTAGAGTTCCTGAAGGTATAAAGAAAGCTATTAAGATCTAAAGAGAGAATGTAATGTAAGAAACAGACTAACCAGACACTCTATAGAATGGTTATCTAACTTAAGAAAAGAGCACATATGGGACAGAGAAACAACCCAGCGCCACCTGTGGACATAATGGATGTTGTGAGTAGTTCTGGCACCTGGGAAAATTAGCAGTAAAACCAAATTCATGGATGATAAGTATATATACAGCAATTTCTAAAATAAAGTATCTTGTATGCAGAGAAACCCATTCCAGGTAGTGCACTAGTGCTGTTTTCCATTATTTGTTTTCTCTAGGTGACAATTAAGGATTTTTTTTGCACTTGGTTTTTTCCATGATGGAGGCTTTTGCTAAATACCTTATGGTTCTTCTCTGTCCATTCTCGTTTAAGAGTAAAGCAGTAAAACACTTAACTGTACGTGTAAGAATCATCATAGTGGCACTACCTGAAATAACCAAAAACTAAAAGCTATCCAAATGCTCTTAATCAGTTGGATATATGAGTAGTGGTATGTTCATTCCCTGGCACCCTACCATGGTTCTCAAGGTGTGGCAAGTAAGTCTGTGGAGATCCCCAAGAACGTTTTATAGGTCCATGGTATTAAAATATTCTATAACCATACAAAAAATGTTATTTGGAAAGAAGAGGAGACAAGATGGCTGACTGAAGCCAGCTTGCCACAGAGGCTCCAGTCCAGAAGGAGAGTTAAAGGACAGAAATTTAGCAAGTAACCTGGTGGATTAGAGCTGCACCGAGAGAGAAGGTTGAACAACGCACATCAACCCCGCTGAGGTGGGCTGCAACCCCAAGAATACAAACAAAAGGTATAAAATCCATCATCAAGAGGATGGGAGTCCCCTCCCCCATGAGAATGGCTCCGAGTGCCTCACAAACTGATGAGCAGAGTTCAAGGGTCCTCCCACTACTCTCCATGGGAGACACCCTTTAAAAACTGGACTTACCTCCCCTACTAGGGTGCCACAGTATTCTCCTGCCAGGCATAAAACTGTATATATAATCTACCTGCAATTCTGAGCTCCCAGCACTCCCATCCACTCTCACTATGAGGTCTAGAGGCCTGTCCCCCAGGAGTCCAGATTCTTGGGTGATTTCTTGATGGGTGTGGACAGGGCCAGGACTGCAGCTGGTCAGTGCTGATTCTGTGGCATGGGAGTGAGGAGAGGAAGGTCGGCTGAGAGGGTACCACACCAGAGCAGTGGTGTTCCAAGGCACACAACAGCAGCCGTTTTGGGCAACAATAGGGCTCACTCCCAGATATTCCGAAGCCACACCTCCTGTCTCCCTGGGCAACCAGAGGAGGCTGGGCATCCTCTCAGGTGGCAACTACCACGAAACAGATCTGGGTTGGAAATGCAGGCCCCATGAGTAAACGGTTTGCCTGAGGCAGTACCGGCCTGGGTGGAGTGTGGGGACTAGAAAACACACACACAGAGCCGGGAAATTCCCAGGGTGGGGCTGAACCAGAGGACCACTTTACTGAGCCTAAGACACACCTGGCCCTCAAGGGATGGTCAGCCTATAGACAAAGGAAAGCAGGAGGCTAGAACTGACAGCTAACCAAATACAAACCTGCAGGAGCAAAGACAGGGCCTGAGGGCAGGCTCTGGGAACTCAAAACAGCTTCTCTTCTACAGGGGAATTTAGCAGGGACAAATTCCCGCAAAGTTGTTCTTCTCTGTTCTTTGAGTAACATCAATCAGGTGCAGGACTGGAATTGACCACCAGCCTCCATCAAGCTTCTGAGGTTGTCAGGCCTCACCGCCCCCTGCTGCACTGAGGCAGAGCACAGCAGCCTGGATGACCAGATATAGATTTCCTTGTGATTCAGGCAGGTGCAAACCCATGGAGTATCTGTTCACTAGAGGCAACTGGGTCACAGCCCTCTGGGGCTATCAGTGATTGGGTGTAACAGAGGTGCAAGGTGGGGAAGGAGGCATCAACCTTCCCAGACTAATCTATTTGCTGGGTAGGGCCTCCTGACTTCATGGAGCACCAGAGCAAGTCATATCTGGGTTGTCACCAGACCCCTGCGATCCAGTTGCCAGAGACCTTTTAAACTCTCCCACCTGAGACAGATGCTGACTGAGACAATTGATTTGGACCTTTTGAACTGAGCCAATTTCCTGAGGAGTATTAAAGTGGTGCCCTGGGTGTGTGGTGGTAGGAAGGTTTGATTTTCCTTTTCCAATTGTTGCCTGTGGGGGACGGGGTGACTTAATTGCTGGTATTCCTCCACAGCTGAGACTTCAACCCAGTGTAACTGTTTCACTAGGGTCAGACAGAGACCAGCTGAAAACAAGACAGAACCACTTAGCCCCACCACACCAAACAGGTCCCAGGTTTCTCAGGCCATAGCACTGTACGGGTCCTCGACAAAGCTCCAGAGGAAAAATCAAATGGTGTAAAATAATCATGGGGCAGAATCAGCAGAAAAACTCTGGTAACATGAATAACCAGAATAGATCAACCCCCCCCCCCAAAAAAAAGATATGGCAGATGTAACTGAAGATCCCATTCATAAACAGCTGGCCGAGATGTCAGAAATCGAATTCAGAATTTGGATTGCAAACAACATTAATAGAATGGAGGATAATTTGGAATTAGAAATATGAGGAGCAATTCAAAAGTCGGAATTAGAAATTGGAGGAGCAATTCAAAAGTTGTCTCAAGAATTTAATGAATTTAAAGACAAAACCACCAAATATTTTGACACAATGAAGCAAGAATTTGCAGCCCTCAAAGATCTGAAAAATACAGTAGAATCCCTCAGTAACAGAGTGGAGCAAGTAGAAGAAAGGATTTCTGACATTGAAAACAAGCCTTTGAATTGAACAAGCCTTTTGAGAGCTCCCAAACTCTCAAAAAGGAAGAGAATGGAGAGCAAAAATGGATCCTTCTCTCAGAGAGCTCTGGAATAATTTGAAGAAGGCTAATTAATATCTGCCTCATTGGAATCCCTGAAAGTGATGAAGTGGCCTCACAAGGCACAGAGGCCCTTCTCCATGAAATTATGAAAGAGAATTTTCCAGACATGCGAAGAGATTCTGAAATTCAGATAGCAGACAGTTTCAGTACCCCAGCATGACTCAATCCAAATAAGATTGCCCCCAGGCATATCATAATTAACTTCACTAAAGTTAACATGAAGGAGAAAATTCTGAAAGCAGCCAGATGCAAGAAATCCATTACCTACAAAGGGAAGAATATTAGAATGACTGCAGATCTCTCTGTTGAAACTTTTCAAGCCAGAAGAAGGTGGTCATGGACTTTTAATCTCCTAAAGAAAAATAACTTTCAACCCCAGATCTTGTATCCAGCTAAACTGAGTTTCATTTATGATGGAGAAATTAAATACTTTAATGACATTCATATGTTGAAGAAATTTGCCATAACCAAACTAGCTCCTCAGGATATTCTCAGACCTAGCCTCCACAATGACAAGCCTAATCCTCTACCACAAAAGTAAACTTACTCAGAAACTTTTGATCAAACTCCAACAATTAGGAAAGAAAAGGCGATCAAGGGTATCCATATAGGGTCAGAAGAGATCAAACTTTCGCTCTTTGCAGATGATATGATTGTATATCTGGAAAACATGAGGGATTCTACCACAAAACTCTTAGAAGTGATCAAGGATTACAGTAGCATCTCAGGTTACAAAATCAACATTCATAAATTGGTAACCTGTATATATACCAACAATACTCAAGCTGAAAAAACAGTTAAGGACTCTATTCCTTTCAAAGTAGTGTCAAAGAAGATGAAATATTTGGGAGTTTATCTAACAAAGAGCGTGAAAGATCTCTATAAAGAGAACTATGAAACCCTAAAAAAAGAAATAGCTGGAAATGTTAACAAATGGAAAAACATACCATGCTCATTGCTGGGAACAATCAACATTGTTAAAATGTCCATACTACCCAAAGCAATATACAATTTTAATGCAATCCCTATTAAAGCTCCACTATCATACTTTAAAGATCTTGAAAAAATAATACTTCATTTTATATGGAATCATAAAAACCTCAAATAGCCAAGACATTACTCAGAGATAAAAACAAAGCGGAAGGAATCACGCTACCAGACCTCAGACTATACTATAACTCGATAGTGATCAAAACAGCATGGGACTGGCACAAAAACAGAGAAGTAGATGTCTGGAACAGAATAGAGAACCAAGAGATGAATCCAGCTACTTACGTTATTTGATCTTTGACAATTAAAAACATTCAGTGGGGAAATGATTCCCTATTTAACAAATGGTGCTGGGTGAACTGGCTGGCAACCTGTAAAGACTGAAGCTGGACCTACACCTTTCACCATTAACTAAGATAGACTCTCACTGGATTACAGATTTAAACTTAAGACATGAAACTATAAAAATACTAGAAGAGAGTGCCAGGAAAACCCTTGAAGAAATCAGTCTGGGCGAGTATTTTATGAAGAGGACCCCCCAGGCAATTGAAGCAGCTTCAAAAATACACTACTGGGACCTGATCAAATTAAAAAGCTTCTGCACAGCCAAGAACACAGTAAATAAAGCAAGCAAACAGCCCTCAGAATGGGAGAAGATATTTGCAGGTTATGTCTCCAACAAAGGTTTAATAAACAGAATCCACAGAGAACTCAAAAGTATTAAAAAGAAAAGAACAAGTGATCCATCTCAGGCTGGGCAAGGGACTTGAAGAGAAACTTCTCTGAAGAAGACAGGCGCACGGCCTACAGACATATAAAAAAATGCTCATCATCTTTAATCATCAGAGAAATGCAAATCAAAACTACTTTGAGATATCATCTAACTCCAGTAAGATTAGCCCATATCGCAAAATCCCAAGACCAGAGATGCTGGCGTGGATGTGGAGAAAAGGGAACACTGCTACACTGCTGGTGGGAATGCAAATTAATATATTCCTTTTGGAAAGATGTTTGGAGAACACTTAGAGATCTAAAAATAGATGTAACATTCAAACCTATAATTCCTCTACTAGGTATATACCCAGAAGACCAAAAATCACATTATAGCAAAGATATTTGTACCAGAATGTTTATTGCAGCCCAATTCATAATTGCGAATTCATGGAAAAAGCCCAAGTGCCCATCGATCCACAAATAGATTAATAAATTGTGGTATATGTACACCATGGAATATTATGCAGCCTTAAAAAAAGATGGAGACTTTACCTCTTTCATGTTTACATGGATGGAGCTGGAACATATTCTACTTAGTAAAGTATCTCAAGAATGGAAGAAAAAGTATCCAATGTACTCAGCCCTACTATGAAACTAATTTATGGCTTTCACATGAAAGCTATAACCCAGTTATAACCTAAGAATAGGGGGAAGGGGAAAAGGGAGGGGAGGAAGGAGGGAGGGGGGCGGAGGGATGGTGATTGGTGGGATTACACCTGTGGTGCATCTTACAAGGCTATATGTGAAACTTAGTAAATGTAGAATGTAGATGTCTTAACATAATAACTAAGAAAATGCCAATAAGGCTATGTTAACCTGTGTGATGAAAATGTGTCACATGGTCTATAAAACCAGTGTATGGTGCCCCATGATCACATTAATGTACCAGCTATGACTTAATAAAAAAAAAAAAGCTGACAATAAAGAGTATAGATAAGAATGTGGAACAACCAAAAAAAAAAAATACATATATATATAATTATAATCTCATAGGACCACTGTCATATATGCAGTTCATCATTTACTGAAATATCACTTTGGAGCATGACTATATTTGCACGTCCATATTCATACCACTACTATTCACAACAGCTAAGTGATATAAATAAACCAATGTCTATCAACAGAAGAATGAATGAAAAATGTGGTACATCCTGAAATCTCATTCAGCCTTAAAAAGGAAGGGAGTCTTGTCACATGGTACAACATGGACAAACCTTGAACACATCTAGGTTGCTAAGTGAATATTTGCTCAGTGAAAGGAGCCAATCACAAAAAGACAAAAGCCACATGATTCCACTTATATAAAGTACATAAAGTAGTCAAAGTTACAAAACCAGAAAATAGAATGATGGTTAACTAGGGGATCAGGGGAGGGAAAAAAGAAGAGCTGTTTATACTCGCTATAGAGTTTCAGAATGGCAAGATGAAGAATTTCTGGAGTCTGTTTCACACTAATGTGACTATACTTAACACTACTGTAATTGTACACTTACAATTGGTTAAGATGGTGAGTTTTATAATATATTTTTTACCATAGATAAATAAATAAAATGTATGCAATAAAAGAATAAAGGAAGATAAGTAGAAGGGTCCCTGGACAAGCTGTGAGCATCAGAGAAGCACACAGAAGAACTATATGCCTGAAGAGGTTAGGGAGGGCTGGGACTGCCCACACATGATTTGTTGTTTGGCTGAAGAAACCTTACCAATTTAATGGTTTTGCCTTAGGCCAGCCCTAAGCCTGATTTTGCTGCTTTGGGGAAAGGGGCATTCATACACTCACAGCTCATTCATCTATTCAGCAAACTTTCCTGAGGCACAGCTACAAGGCAGGCTTTGTGTAAGCTCTGGGTATACACAAAATAGAAAAGGTCTAGACTTTAAGGAGCCCTCAGATCAGAAGCCCATTGAGATTGCTAGAACAACATTCCCAGCTGGGACATGAGATTTGTTGTTTGCATGACTGAAGAACAAAATAAAAGCAGCATCATAATACTAAAGTGATAGAAACTCAGAAATCTGTTAATTTGATCCATCTTTGCTATAATATCTTCCCCACTCCTCCAATTCCAAGTCAAAATAAATAAAAGGTTGCTATGTCCACAAGCATATCTCAGAGATATTGTGGGTATGGCTCCAGACCTTGGCAATGAAGCAAATATTGCAATAAAGCAGGGCACATAAACGTTTTAGTTTCTCAGCACATACTAAAATTAGGTTTATACTACAGTGTAAACCTAATTTATACCACATTGTAGTATAACCCTACAGTGTAGCTGTGATACTACACTGTAATAAGTGTATAACAGAATTATGTGTAAAAAATCAATGTACATACCTTAATTAAAAATACTTTATTGCTAAAAATTCCTAATAATTATTTGAGCCTTCAGCAAGTCGTACTTTTGCTGGTGGAAGGTCTTGTTTTGATGTCGATGGCTGCAATGGATCAAGTGATACTTGTTGAAAGTTGGGGTGGGTGTAGCAATTTCTTAACATATGACAACAATGAAGTTTAACTCTTTCTGTAAAGAAAGATTTCTGTAGTAGGCAATGATTTTGATAGCATTTTACCCACAAGTAGAACTTCTTACAAAATTGGAGTCAAGACTTTCCAAACTTGCTGTTGTTTTATAAATTAAGTTTGTGTTGTCATTTCAACAATGTTTGAAGCATCTCAACCAGGAGTAGATTCCATCTCAAGAAACCACTTCCTTTGTTCAACCTTAAGGAGTAATTCCTTATCGACCTCTTCTGGCTCTACTTCTAATACTACTTCTCTTGCTATTTTCATCACATCTGTAGTTATTTCCTCCGCTGAAATCTTGAACCCTTCAAAGTCATCATGAGGGTTGGAGTAAACTTCTACTAAACTCCTATCAATGTTCATATTTTGATCTCCTCCTGTGAATAATGAGCACTCTTAATGATATTTAAAAAGGTGAATTCTTCCAAAAGTTTTTCAATTTACTTTGCTTGGATCCATCAGAGGATCCATATATCTATGACAGCTACAGCCTTAAAAAATACATTTTTTAAATAATTAGACTTGAAAATTGAAATCACTTCTTGATCTATGGGCTGCAGAATGGATGTATGTTAGCAGACATTAAAAAAAAAAAAAAAACTTAAGGGATGGCGCCTGTGGCTCAAAGGGGTAGGACACTGGCCCCATATGCCGGAGGTGGCAGGTTCAAACCCAGCCCTGGCCAAAAACTGCAAAAGAAAAAAAAACTTAATCATGTACATCCCCATAAGAGTTCTTAGGTGACCAGATACATTGTCAAGGAGCAGCAATACTTTAAAGAATCTTTTTCTTAGGTCTCAAAAGTGGGAAGGACCTTAAAATAATTTAAAAACTAGACTGCAAACATAGTTGATTTATCATAATTCTTAACAGCCTTAGGATATGGTAAATGACTATTGGCTTCAACTTAAGGTCACCAGATGCATCATCCTCTAACAAAAGAGTCAACTTTTCCTTTGAAGATCTGAAGGCATTGACTTCTCCTCTCCTGCTATGAAAGTCCTAAATGGCATTTGGTTTCAATAGAAGGCTGTTTCATCTATGTTGAAAATTGTTATTTAGTGTAGCCACCTTCATTAATAATCTTAGCAAGATCTTCTAGATACCTTGCTACAGCTTCTACATCAACACTTTTCTGCTTTACCTTGCACTCTTATGATATGGAGATGGCTTCTTTCCTTAAACCTCATTAACCAACCTCTGCTAGCTTCAAAATTTTCTTCTTCAATATCCTTACCTCTCCCAGCCCTCATAGAATTGAAGAGACTTAGAGCCTTGCTCTGAATTGAGCTTTGACTTACAGGACTATTGTGGCTGGTTGAATCTTCTACCCAGGCCACTAAATTAACTTTCTAAATATCAGCAATGAGGATGTTTTGCTTTCTTATCACTTATGGATTCAGTGAAGTGGAAATTTTCATTTTCTTTTTTAAAATTTTTATTTATTTATTTTATTTATTTTTTGAGACAGAGTCTCATCATGTCACCTCAGTAGAGTGCCATAGCATCCCAGCTCACAGCAACCTCAAACTCTTGAGCTTAAGTGATTCTCTTGCCTCAGCCTCCCAAGTTGTGGGGACTAGGCACCTGCCACAATGCCTGAATATTTTGTTGATGTTGTAGTTGTCATTGTTGTTTAGCTATCCCAGGCTGAATTCAAACCCACCAGCCTTGGTGTATATGGCCTGCACCCTAACCACTGAGCTACAGGTGCCAGGCTGGAAATTTTCATTTTCTTTCAAAGACAGTCTTTTGTACTCACAACTTAGCTCACTATTTGCCACAAGAAGCACAGCTTTCAGCCTATCCTTGGTTTTGATGTGCCTTTCTCACTAAGCCTAATGGTATGTTATACCACATATTATGTGTACTTAATGAGGTTTAAGGAAAGAAGCCATCTCCACATCATAAGAGTGCAAGGTAAAGCAGAAACATATAATTTATGCTATACCACATATCTCTCATTTTATACATTTATAACAAATCCAATAAGCCCTTTAGGTCTGAAGTCTGAGAAGCATAGCTCTAAAGTGTGATGGTAGAAGCCCTAAAGCATAATTTCAAACACCTTGTGTGGGTTTTACATCTCATGGGTTGCTGTATTTTCAAGACACAACTTATCTTCTCTCTAAAATTGACCTCACATAAAATTGACCACTTCCACCTTTTTATTTATAGTGTTATTCCTTGTACGTGCACCCGTCAAAGAATCTGCTTTATTTTGAAGAATATATTAATTAATAATCTGCCTCCAGTACATTGTGAGCTCTTCGAGGGAAAAGACTAAATACTTTTTGGCTTTATAGTTCTAGGACCAAGAATAGTGCCAATAAGTGCTTTGTTGAGAATGGATACATGGACGGATGAATGGTGGATGGATGGATACATACATAAAGGACTAAGTGTTTCAAAAATCTATAAAACCCTGTTTGGAAAATAAAAGAAGGGTCAGTTCCAAGCAGCAAAAAATTGTCAATTTAGATTTCAGCAATATAAGCCTGCTATTCCTGTTCTTTCCCAGATGATTTTTTTTTGCTAGCTAATAAGTATACTGACATACTGACGAGAGCACTGATTCTGAGTAAACAACTGAGATCTGCTCCTGACTCACCCAATCCTCCTTGGAACAGCCTGGAGACATCAGGCTGACTTCCCATTCTCTTATGGGAACAAGGCAGATAGATAACACCACCTGCCCTGTTCCTGTCCCATAGGGACATTGAGTGTATTAACTAATAATGACTATGAATTTCTTCTCAGGTTCTAGGAGAAGGTTGTTATATAGATTCAGGAAATATCAATTAAAATATTACACACTTGGCAGTATTTAAAATGAATCTCAGTAACCTTTCCAAGGTGAGGCAGGAAGCAGGACAGCTGGGTGTCTTCCCTTTAAATACATATCAAAAATGTTCTGCATTCTCTGTCTGCTTCTTTCATGACAGACATTGTCTGTGCAGCTCTTTCCTTTAAAATGTGAATGGAAGTGTTACATTGAGAAGCTGAGAGGGATAAGAGATGAGAAAATAAAACACACAACCAAATTATCACAATGGATTTCTTTCTAGCATGATGTAACAGGCAAGAAAATAAATCTTATGACAATTACCCAAGATGATAACATAAAATCAACCTGTGCTCAGCTGTGATTCAGCTTCCTCACCTTTAAAAACTGGCAAAATTAAGCTCATCTCCCAAAAATGTTGGAAAGATGACATGAGGTGACATAGGAGATTGCTTTAATGGCAAAGGAGGTCCTTTGCCAAATAATACCTTTTGTTTTTATGTTGCACTTATCAACATTTTTCTGTGATGGAAAGCTCCTCAGCATCAATGCTTGAACATTAAACACGTGAAGCATATATGTTACATTTTCCTGAAAGCTCTTATGAACACATCCTTGATTAGTCTATTCAATGATGCTGTCAAGTGGATATTACCATAACTATTTTATAAACAAGAAGAGTGAGTGTCAGAGAATTTTACTGAATAGCCCAAGGATGTGGTTAATAAGCAGAACTAAAACATTTGCTAGGACTTTAACTGAAGATCCAAGTCAACTTCTCCCGCCTACTGATATAAGGGATATTATGGAAGGAGGGAGAGAGGAAAAATTTATTTTAAAGATACAAACAGAAAAATAAAGCAGTACAGTTTACCATATTAATAAGACTAAATATCAGGCAAACATATTATCATCCCAATAAATGAAAAACTATTAGACAAAAATCCAACATCCATATACTAGCAGTAGAAGCAAACTTCTTCAATCTGATAATGGACATTCACAAAAACATCTGCATCCAACATCATACTTAGTTGTGAAAAACTAAATTCCTTCCCTTTAACATTAGAAACATGGCAAGGATATCTACTATCCCCACTTCTATTCAGCACTGTACTGGCAGTCCTATGTCAATGGGACTTTCAATGAGGCAATACAAATAAATAGTCATTCAAATTGTGGAAAGAAGTAAATCTGTCCCTATTCACAGATGACATAGTCATCTACACAGAAAAGTGTATGGAATTTCAAAAATGCTGTTAGAATGAATCAGAGAGTTTGTCAAGTTTATAATACACAAAAGTTAACTGTATTTATATTTACTAAAATGAAACAACTTAAAATTGAAATTCATAAACAATATTATTTATAATAACATCAAAAGTAGGAAATATTGAGGGATACATCTGACAAAAGATGTGCAATTTTACACTGAGGATTACAAAACATCATTGAGAGAAATGTTCTTAAAATTCTAAAGAAGGGAGAGATACATCACATTCATGGGTCAGAAGACTCACTATTGTGAAGAAGCTAATTCTCCTTAAGATGATCTGTGAATACAAAAAACTATTGTAATAAAAATCTAACAAGATATTTTTCTTCAAGATCATTTCAAGCATGCCTTATCACTTCAAAGAACCAAAATAGTGTGTAGACAATCACACTTTGAATACATTACCCAAGAAGCAGTATAGTAATTCAACAGAAAAGCAATAGGAAATACCAAACGATAGGAAAAAAAAGAAAAACGGACAGCCTACTTGTTTGTGACTAGCTGGGAACATAGAATGACTCTGTATCCAGAAGAGGATAAGTGAGTCTTTTGGTAGTTCAGTTTCCCACTGGGGAATCATATAATCCAGGCCATAAGAAAGTACACTGAATTTTCCAATCCCTGAATCTAATTTAAGGAGTGACAGGGAGATTGTTAGAAGGAACTACTCCAGGAAGGATACTTGTCCTGGATCCCATGCCCTTCTTGAATCCTAAAAATACTACTTTCAATCCTAACTTTTAACAGACAATACACTGTCTTGGAAACCAGAGGCATCAGTCCTAGGGGTTAGGGAAACTCATATTTCTGCTTGTGGAACCAGGGAAACTCATATTCTACTTGTGAGAGGCTTGTGAGAGAGCTCCTAGAAGCAGAACTGAGAAGTAAGTGTGGCAGGGGCTGCAGACACCATAACTGGACCACCCCCAGGACTTGAATGTGATAAGAGTTGCCACGGAGGCTTGGTCTTGAGCAAGGTAGGGACTCTTACATCCTGGGCCTGAGTTGTGGGCTAGGAGAAAACTATAGAACAAGTGGGTCTGCTTGAGAGCTATTACTGAGAAGGGAGCCCTGCCAGGACTAGGAGATGAGAGGGACTCAAGTCCCGCACCTGCTAGTCCAGGCCGTGTTTACTGGGAGCCGTGCTACCCTTGCTGTGGTAGGACCTCAGTATAGTAGTGGCTGCTTCTCACCCAAGCATTCCACAAAGGGCCTAAGGGCTTCCCCACACCAACCCATCACAGCTGGTATAGGCACTTGCCATTGGAATGCCTGAGTGCAAGCTTGCTCAGCCGATTCCACTTAACTTTACCTCCCCACACACACATACACCCCCCTCAAGAAAGATCATGAGATCCTGCTTCCTAGGGGTGGCACAGTCCAATCTGCCACTTGGGATATTTAAACATTACTCCCAAGGGATTGAGTTTGGGCATAAACACCCTACCTCTGACCCTTCAGCTGCCTTCTACCTGTAAGGGCCACCTCCTGGCTTAGAGGATGGCCTGCATAGTCCATTGCAACAACTGCCAATACAAGTGCTAGGAGTAAGTTTAACCAGGGAGGTGAAAGGTCTCAACAAGCCAAACTACAAAATACAAAAGAAATTATATATGACACAAACAAATGGAGAAATATCCCATGCTCATGGATCAGAAGAATTAATATCAGTAAAGTGGCCATACTGTCCAAAGCCAAAGCCATCTATAGATTTAATTCAATGCCTATCAATATACCAATATCATTTTTTAAATAATTAGAAAAAAATTATATAATACATATGGAACTAGGGGGAAAAAAGCCTAAATGGCCAAAGCAATATGAGCAAAGAGGACAAAACTGTAAGTATCACATGATCTGACTTCACATTAGAACACTATTTAGCCATGAAAAGAATGAAATCATGTCTTTTGAAGCAATGTGGATAAAATCAGAGCTCATTAAGTTAAACAAGCTAGACACGGAAAATAAAACCACATTTTCTCACTCATATGTGGTGCTAAAAAATGAGTACACATGAACATAAAAAGTGGAATGATACACAATTGAGATTCAGAAGTGTGACAAGCTGGAAGGAATGTAGACTATGAGAAACTACTGAATGGGTACAATGTACGTTATTTGGGTGATGAATACTCTAAAAGCTCTGACTTTACCAACACATGATCTACACATGTAATAAAATTACACGCATCCCATGAATTTGTATACAAATTTAAAAAATGAATAAGGATGCATCATAAAAAGTGTTAGAAGCTTTTTTTGAAAATCAGTAAACTGACTCTAAAATTTATATGGTAATGCAAAGAATCTACCAAAGCTATAACTTTTCAAAAAGAAGAGGAAAGTTGAAGTACTTAATCTGATTTCAAGACTTTTGCTGTAGCAATCAAGACAGTTTGGTATTGCTATCAAAATGAAGAAATAGATAAATGAAATATATAACGGAATATCTAGAAATAGATTCTTACATTTATGGTCAATTGATTTTTGTAAAATGTACAAAGGAAGTAGAGAAAATAGTCTTTTCAATAAATTATGCTGGTGTAACTAGATATACAGAGGTAAACAAATAAAACAAGAACTTAAATCCATACCACATACAAAAATTAACTCAAAAGAGTTCATAGACCTAAATGCAAAATCTGAATCTATAAAGCCTCCAGAAAACAGGAGGAAATTATTGTGATCTTGAGCTAGACAAACCCAACATCATGATCCAGAGGAGAAAAAAATGGATAAATTAATCTTTATCCAGATAAGGAACTTATGCTCATTTAATGACACTGTTAAGAAAATAAAAAGGCAAACCACTCATTGAGGAAAGTATCTGCAAATTGAATATCATAGATAGAATATATAAAGAATTCTCTCATAATAATAAGAAAACAAATGACCCAATTTTTAATAAAGGGCTAAAGTTTTGAACAGATACATCAGTAAGGAAGATACACAAATAGCAAATAAACACATGAAAAGATATTCAATCTCCTTAGCCATTAGGGAAGTGAAAATTTAAACCACGGTGAGATACTACTATACACACCTTAAAATCTCTAAAATTTAAAAAGACTGACAGTATCTGAAAGGTTCCGAACCCAAGGATAAAATCATTCTGAGACTTGAGATGAAAGGAAAATGGACATCCAATTCACGCAGTTAAAGTGCCCTTTATTCCACCTAGAGTACAAGTGGCGTGAGATTCCTGACCAGGGAGAAATCCACACGTGGGCTATGGCGGACAGGATTTAAAGGGTTAGGGCAGTCAGGATTGGTGGCATTCTTATTATATTGGAGGGACATGAGTCTGACCCTCTCTGGGAGGGCCATGAACCTGACCCTGTCTGTGCGGGGCAAGTTTATTTGGGCAGGTAGATGTGATCTATCAGTATCAAGATTTGATGAGGATGTGGAGCAACTGAAATTCTCAGAATTGTCAATGGGAATGTAAAACAGTACAAAATTTTGGAAAATTTTTGGAAGATGAGTATGTCTACTGTATGCCCCAACTATTCCACTCTTGGATATGCAGTTATAGTGAAATGAAATACTATATTTTGCAGCATATAACCTGCTCCCAAGTATAATACACACCCATGTTTTTGGTCCAAACTTTCAGGAAAATGGCCCTCAAGAAAGTAGCAGGCTCTTAGCTGGGACAAACACATTTGGGGAAGGCTAATGCTTCCCTGGTAAAAAGCATGAAGACTGCCCTTTCGCAGCCACCCACTTGGTGAAAGCTGCTAGCCTTTTCCTCCCTGCCATATCGGGGCCACAACAGACATAGCTATGTGCGTGGCCAGGGAAGCAAGAGCTTCTGAAGACACTTGCCCAGCCAGGGTTCCCAGTCCCCTCTGTATGGCTAGGCCTCAGGTCTTGGCCCTCACCAGCATGGCCACCTCCTACTTCACCAGCCCTGCCATTGCTGGCTTCCCTGATTATGGTGCTCCGTGAGGACACTTCAGACTGCTGTCACTGGACACCAGATCCTCCAGGGCTGAACCCCATACATCCAGTGGCCCTACACAGCAGGTCTTCTGGGCTCCCTGACTCCCAAAGTGTATGACTCATGTATAATGCACACCCTTAAAAGTGTGCATTCTACATGGCAAAATACAGAATCATGCCCACACAAAGACTTGTCAACAAATGTTCATAGCAGCCTTATATGTAATAGTTAAAAACTGGAAACAAACCAAATATTCAAAAGGTAAATGGCAAAACTAATTATAATATAATTTGTTAAATATAGAAGACTTTCTAGCAATAAAAGGGAAAGGAAATACATTCTTCTTAGTAAAGTATCACAAGAATGGAAAGATAAATATCCAGTGTACTCCATACTAATATGAAATTAGTGTACTCCATACTAATATGAATTTATATATGAAATATAAACAATTACATGCTCATAAGAATAATAAAACACTAATATAGTCCAGTTTGGTGGTGGAGGGAAGCAGGAGGGGGTGGGGGGAGAATATTTGTTATAAGGAGGGAGGGCATGAGGCAGGATTTGTTATATTTTTAAAAAAGGAAAAGGAAATATTGAAACAAGTGGATGATTGATACAACATGGATGAATCTCAAAAATATTATCCTGAGTTAAAGAAGTCAGGAAAATAAAAGGATGACATACTATGTGATTCATCTACATAAAATTCTATAAAATACAAAAATTGATCCATACTAACAGAAACCAGATTGGATTGTCTAGGTTGTCAAGGTGGCTAGGGGTGTTTATTATGTTGATCATGATGACAGTTTCACAAGTATGTTGAGTGTGTGTGTCAAAAGTTACCAAATTGCACAATTTAAATACACGAACTTATTATATACTAATTATACCTCAAAATGTTATTTAAAATAAATCCAGGCCCCATATAGTATGAATTATGCCCTTGATAGTTTTCCGATAGCCATTGTGAGGCACAGCAATGGATGGAATATGTAATCATGCTAGATAACTTTCAATTTCTTCCCCAGATCATCTGGTTCCCTACATAATTTGGTACATGGGGAAGTATATTATCTACTTTGGACTGAAGTAGATAATTTCCAGAGCTAACAAGATTTGCTAATAAATGTTGGAACAGACTTATACATTATTTAAATTAAGGAATAACATATGACAAGATGAGAACCATCCGTCTACTTGTTCTGAATCCTACAGCTTATCCTCCATCGTATGTAAGCAGCCCCAGGGTAATGGAAAAACCACAGGTGTTTGAATAAGGTCTAGACTCAACCCCCAGCTACTTACCATCTCTGTGACTTTAGGCAAGAAAATTGAACTCAATTTTTCCTGTCCATAAAATCAGGATAAGAATAACACTTGCCTGGTAGGATTTTGATTAATATTAAATAAGATATGAGGCACTCAGCAATCAACATGTCATTTCCTTCCTCCTTCCCCATCCATTCCAGTAAGATTCATCTCCTTGGCTTGGCACCTGTAGCACAGTGGTTGTGGCACCAGCCACATACACCAAGGCTGGCGGGTTCAAATCCAGCCTCGCCCAGGTAAACAATGGCAACTGCAATAAAAAAAAAATAGCCAGGCGTTGTGGTAGGAGCCTGTAGTCCCAGCTACTTGGGAGGCTGAGGCAAGAGAGTCGCTTATGCCCAAGAGTTTGAGGTTGCTGTGAGCTGTGACGCCACAGCATTCTACCAAGGGCAACATAGTGAGACTCTGTCTCAAAAAAAAAAAAAAATTATTAAAAAAGATCCCTCTCCTTCCTATTCTCCAGGTAATCCATATTCATTATGCTCATTTCCCTCTCTTTGGCTCATGATCATAGTTATTCATACAGGATACCTACACTTGACTTTAATAGAGCACGATACACAGATAACTGAATTTGAGCTTCAGCTAAATTAGGGAATGGTTATTCATGTTAGGAAATTGGTACACATTTCACCAATAAATTGCTTACCATTTTTCTCTAGATATTCAAAGTCTTCAGAGTATTCAAAATGCCTTTTGACTGGCAAACTTTCATTTACATGCGAAATTAAATCTAATCAATATCTAATTTAATTTCTCAGCCAGAGTATTATTTTTCAAAGGCAAACTTGTCCTCTCAGATGTTGGGGCAACCTAATTATTGGATATTCAAAATGTCACTAAAAATGAATTCCACTGTGAGACTTATTTATGCCTTGAATACTGAAAATCTGATAACAAAGGAAGAAATAATTTCTCTCTCACTGAATTAAAATGAAAAGAGAGAACCAGAAAGACAGAGAGACAGTGACAAATCTTACAGGTTGGAGAAGAAAGTCTGACTTAGGTTTATAAGAATTTTATTTTCATCTTGACTATGAAGAAACACATTTTATTTCTGTAGGATCTTAATATCAGGGAGAAACAAGATCTATTTCTTTCCTGAAGTTTTGCCTAAACCCAATCTTCACTGAAATGCAAGTTCTGGTTTGAATTTGATTCAATGAAATAATACTTGGATGAGCATTTTTAAGTCTTAAAAGTTCACTCAAATGTAGTGATGAGATAGTGGCAAGATTTGCTGGCATTCCGCATTTAGTTTGTTTTTGACTTTTCTTTTAAATCCTGAAATTGGAAACAAAAAAAAAATTCATAAAAGCATTGAAGCTAAAAATGTACTCAGATGTTATACACGCACTGATAACCCATAAAATTCAAGCTGCAAAGATAATGCAGAGCTCTCAGAGAATGGGCTTGACACCCTGCATTGAAATGCTCTGGGTTCTTATTAAAAATGCCAATTTTTGGACTTACTCCAGATCTCCTGAGAATTGAAATGTTTTACCAAAAACCCCTTGTGATTCTTCACAATGGAAATCTGAGAACATTTGGACTTTAAATTGGAAGGGAGGCCAGAAAGAAGGTAGGAAAGAGAAAGAAAACAATTGAAAGAAAACTTCTAATTACTGAGCAAAAGAAAAATCAGCATGAAGACTTATAAAGAATCCTTTTCTGTAACCCTGGGAGATGCTATACTGAAAGTATTTTAAAGGGGCTGCCAAGCTGACTTCAGAGCCTAGTGAAAAATACAATTCTTAAACACTGTGATTTTGGATTACTGTCCCTGCCTAGCAGGTATATGGTGTTGAATGTCACTGGGCAAGGTACTGGGGAGGATGAGCAGCCCCATAGGGTAACCCCAGGGCATTTTTGTTTCCAGAGTTTCCAGAAAGGGATGGACAGGGCTGGAGGCAGGAATGAATAATAGTGATACTGGACACTAATGGAAGCCATAAAAGGATTAGTCTGGATATAGAATTGCCAATGCTATAACCAGGTTTCCATGCCCTAGAATGACTGCTTTTTCTTACATCTTCATAGTTGACTGTTCATATTTATGAATATCACTGTAATTGATTGTGCAATGGGAGAAAGACAGACAGATGTGAAGACTAGATGACCCTCTCCATTATAGACCCCATTTGTTGATCGTCAGCTTACAAATGGTTATGTAAACCTCTAGAATTGAAATGGGCATTGCTAAATTTCCCCTTGTGCCCTCCACTAAGGCCAGGCTCCTGCAGGCTGAGACCTCTCTCCCTGAGTGCCAGCTTCCTGCTCAAGCAAGGGACAGCCAGGCAAGACTAGAGCACAGTTCCCATACACGGCTGTTTCAGAGACTGAAGAGCACAGATTCCCTTGTAACTCATATCTCCTCTTGCTTGAAAAAGAGAAGATATAAAGCTGGCACAATAGAAAAAAAAAAAAGCTTTTTTCATGCTTGGTGTTTGCTATATGTAAACAAGACTGATAACTGAACTTTTTCTAGGAGGGATACCCTTGAGTAGGCAGAGAGGAAGAGGTAACCCAAGTAACATCTGAATATGTGAGGAGACTGCAATGCATGATAAGGAGTGTAAATGAGATCCATGAACTAAGACACTTACTGCAAGTGAAAAGGTCAGAGTCCACAGAGATGTTCTCCCCTTTTGCAGAGGTCTTTCATCTCTTTTGATTTAAAATCTTTAGCCTAGAGAGGCATAGTCATTACAGAATATTCACTGCTGCCTTCTAGACATATCTCTCCAAGCTGAGAGTGAAAGAGAAATTGTGAGAAACAGATGTGGTGGCAACCTAGTAGAAGCAGGTCTTAAAGCTTTTTAGAGGCTTTAAACCCCACTTCCAATCCTCCTTCTAAACCAGCACAAACCATCCCAATCAGCCATCTCCTCTTCCCCCCTTCCTTCCTGCTCCTCTTCCCCCTTCTTTTCCTTTTTTTGTTCCTTCCACAGAGCCCAAGTTGAAGAAGGGGTTGTGGAAGGAACCAACAAGAAAAAGAAGGAGGAAGAGCAGAAAGAAGAAGGAGGGCGAAGAGCCCCCTTCCAGGCCCTGGCACTATGGGCTGGACACTCAACCCCTTTCCACACACCCTCCACCCTGACTGCTTGAGCGTATCTGGCTCTTTTCATGAGCTTCAGAACATCTGAAGGAAAAGTCTTAATCAGGACAGAAGCCAAGCACAACTTGTTAGGAATTTTCCTCTTGCACAGTACTCAGAAGGTGTCTATATCTAGGACTGAAGACAGAAACATATAAAGATGAATAAAAAATAGTTAACAGATTATAATGAAAACCAGTTTGATCCTTGTGTTAGTCAAGGTTCTCTAGGGAAACAGAACTAATAGGATGTGTACAGAGAGAAAAAAAGGTTTGTTGTAAGGAACTGGCTCACAGGATTATGAAAACAAGCCCCATGATGAGCAGGTTGGGTCAGTAACCTTACACTTGGAAGGATAGAAGGTAGTCTGGTTCTAGCTTAAAGGCTGACAAGCTCAGGACCCAGGAAGACCTAATGTTTCAGTTCAAGCTCAAATGCAGGAAAAGGCTGATGTCCACATTCAAAGGCAGTTCACAATGAGGAATTCTTTCTCACTCTTGGGGTGGGGGGTCAGTTGTTTTGTTCTCTTCAGGCCTTCAGCCGACTGGATGAGGCCCATCCATGTCACAGTGGAGTAATCTGCTTTTTTTCAGTCTACCAATTTAAATGTCAATCTCATCCAAAAACATAGCGAGAATAATATTTTTTTAAATAATAATATTTGACCAATTGCCTGGGTACCCAATGACCTGAGCAAATTGACACAAATTAATCAACAGTTCTTAACAGCTGGGTTTTTCATAAATCTGATTGTCATAAAATATAATAATAAGTGAACCATTGAGAAAGACCACAACTACCTTATATCTTACCAGTGTGAAATTTTATCTCAGGACCTGTTCACTGGAAATTTGAGAAAAATAGTTGCCTTAAGACACCACTGATCCAGAAGCAATATCCAGAATGACATCCCTTGAGGAGAGAAGACTGTTGGTGAAATGGTTGAAGTTTCCCAACAATCTAACAAATGGGAGGGATGGGCCTCTTTCTTTTAGAAGGGTATTTAGAATTGAGGGTTTGTGCAATAAAAATATCTTTGTAGGCTGCAGAGAGACCAGTAGACTCCAAAAGTTAGGAATGACATAGCAAGCCCAATCTGTCCATTTAATTCTTTTTCATATCTTCTGACTTGTTATGTTAAACTATGAGTATATTGTACCTCAGCTCAGGGTTATTAGCTTCACAGATATTTTTGTGGGTGAAAGTCCTCAGGACTGTTCTATTAATGGTCCACGATGGAGGGTATTGATCTTCATGAAAACACTGCTGATATCCAGATATATGCAGAATTTATAGCTTTTATTTTTATCTGTACCTTTGGATCACAAACTAATGAACCCTCATCATAAAACAATTGCAATCAGTGTAACCTGGCTTATTGTACCCTCAATGAATCCCCAACAATAAAAAAAAAAAAAAAAAAGACATGACTAAAATATCTAATCTCCTTGAGCTTTACCTGTTTCATTTTAGACCTGGAGAAAATCTTCTAGCTTTTATGCAAACTTTAAAAAAATAGGATGCACGACTTATTTTCGATGACCAAAAAGTGTTTGTGGATCTAAACCTCCAAGGAAGGTGACCACAGGGAGCCACTCACATGCTTTCCTTACCTCCTGCTGGACCTGGAAAGGTCTGGCCAACTTGGACAATTTTGTTTGGGTCTACACTGAGGAAATCAGTACATTGAGGGAAAAAAAAGGAATCCCATCCAGCAATGACAAAAAGGGCATCATGACATAAGCATGAAGCTCCCAGGATAACTCGACCTACTAAAGACTATGCCATTTCTTTAATCCAGTCAATCCAGAAAAGGAGGAAGGAAGTGAAAGTGCTAAGAGCCAACTCTGAGAGCTAAACTTACACTTAAGGGACAAGTGAAGGCCTGGACTTCACTATGGTTGATTTGCATAATAAAGTGGCACAACTGATTTAAACTTTACCTCACAAATATTCCAATATTAAAAACATTAACCTGGGGCGGCACCTGTGGCTCAGTGAGTAGGGCGCCGGCCCCATATACCGAGGGTGGCTGGTTCAAACCCGGCCCCAGCCAAACTGCAACCAAAAAAAAAAAATAGCCGGGCGTTGTGGCGGGCGCCTGTAGTCCCAGCTACTTGGGAGGCTGAGGCAAGAGAATCGCTTAAGCCCAGGAGTTAGAGGTTGCTGTGAGCTGTGTGAGGCCACGGCACTCTACCGAGGGCCATAAAGTGAGACTCTGTCTCTACAAAAAAAAAAAAAAAATTAACCTGAAGAATAGCAATAAATTCCCTTCTGAGAGGACATGTGTCTCTTTGTACCATGAGCAAAACCATGCCTTCCACTGCCCTATGTCATAACATATACCAAACGCCCCCACACTTACACTTAAACTACTTGTGGAAGATAGGAGAAGCTTGTTTCCTACACAAAAAGTTGGTAAGGTTCTACTCTAAGAATCATCAGCGTTTAGAAAGAGCTGCTCACTCCTTTTGATTTAAGGCCTAAATAGTGATAAAGCGAGACAAAGATTCATTGCATTGCTGAGCAAGAGAAGAATTCATGCATTCTTCAATTCCTTTTTTTCCCTTTTGCTATCTCTTTTAAATGAAAAGGAACGATCCTGTGGAAATACATATATGTTGGGCATTATGAAAGTTTTGAGATTACAAAAATCAAGAAACACAAAATCCTCACAGGGAGAAACAAAGGAAGCCCTCACAGCAACACCAATAGTCGAGCAGGTTGAAACCTGCACAGGTGAATCAGAAAGGACGCTGTCAGCCATGTTTCTTAGAAGTGAAATAATGGACCATAACACAGTTTGTGTCAAAACTTTCAAAATAATAATATATATTATTTTAATAGAATAAAGTATTAAAAAGCCAAGATGCATTTAACACCAATTTGTTATTGGATATCAGAAAAGAAAAAGGAGAATACAGATTTGTACAGAATAATACAAAGAGAGCGGCTCGAGGTAGAGGTATGCTGTGAGAGTGGGAGGTGTGAGAGGAGCAACTCATGTAAGCAAGCTGGCTGGCTGGAGCATGGAAGGAGAAGGCAGAGAGAGCAGAGGTTATAGGAGGAAGAGAAGACCTGGAAGACTGAAAGAGAAAAACAAGAAAACTGGGGAAAACCTTTGCAGTGGTTGCAAAGCAGAGAAAAAATGAGACCAAATGGTAAATTCACTGACAATGAAAATAATGGAAAACCATTTTGACGGGACCATCTCAGAAGCAATCTGAAATAGGATGCAAGGTATGAAGGATTCCACATCACCTGATCAAACCCTCAGAAGATGGTGCTGGATAAGACCCTGAGATAAAGAAAGACAAATATATAATTAGAAAATATGTCTAATCCAATCAGAATGAATCAATGTTTCTTTCCAGGGTCAAAGGGATAATGTAGCCAACATACCAATAACTGACAATAATCATGCCAAGAATGATGTCATATTGGGGACTTTAGTATCCGTCCCTGTTGTTGGACATTTGGAACTGGCAGTGACTAGGTCAGGCTTGTTGAGTGGAAGATCATGCTCTTGGGCTCAATTGTTAACATCAATTCCTTCCACCATGGCAAATAGAATTGTTTAGTGCCTGCATGGTTAATGCTCTCTGACAGGCATTAAACAAGACACAAAGATCTTCACACGTCATACCCACTCCCACAAGTCCACACATATTTCTCTCTACCAAATTTCCACGATCCCAAGCTTCCAATCATTGCTTTCCAGGCCCCTACCAATTAGTCAAGCCATTGGCATTAATAATGCTTGTCTTTTCATATAAAATGGGTCACCAGAAGTACCACCTGAAGTTCTGCCCATTAAAATAATTTCCCTGCATTACTGTATTTCATGTTTTAAAAGACAAATTCAAGTTCACTAAAGCAACAAGTGAGCTGATATTTTTCTATTTTTTTTAATATTTGTGGAAAGTACACCATGCTTTTCTTTTCTGTTTTCTTTTCTTTTCTTTTTTTTTTTTTTTTATTAAGGGGACAGGGAGGGAAGGGGTTGAGAAATGGCCTGGGGGTTCTGAGCCGGGCAGGCCTGGTGTTGGGCAGGCCTGGTGTTGGAATGCAGAGGAGGGCCGGGGGCAGCAGTGATTCTTTTCTGTTTTCATGAAAATAACCCAGTCATATGACTTCCTGTAAACCGATGTCTCATTCTTCCCTTAGGTGTGACTAGCACCACCACCCCCACACACACACCCCAGGCTGAATTGGTCCTCTTTGTGAAACTCTCATTTGTGTGAATGGCATGGTAGGTAAACATGGATTTCTATACCCAGGTCTCATTTTTAAATATCCTGGCCATATGTGCTCATGAGTCATACATTGTACTTCTAGGCAATTCTAACAGCAGCAATGCTGGATTCAGGAAGGTGCTTGACCTGAGGCCCGAACTAGAGAAAATAATTTATTCCTTCTATTCTGTCCCAGCAGAGTACTACATTTTAAAAATGAAAGCAACCCAGGTGGATCACACAGAGCAGCATTCATTGCTACAAAAGCAAATGTTTCCAAAATCTTATAGACAACATTTGAAGATGGTCTTCGTGATTTTCTAGTGGTTACCCTAAATTATATAATTTGACCACCACTAATACCATTTGATTTAAACTAAACTCCAATCTTCCAAATCCGAAAAGATTTCTGAAGTTCCCTTTTATGTGGACTAGAGGCTATAAGTTTTTATAAATTTATGATGAAATGGACATTAATTTGTTGTTTTCTTCAAGCATCTTTTTATGAGTTTCTTAGTTCAGTCATTGAACTATGTGCATATTTATAAGGATTCAGAACATGCTAATGTCCGTTTACTAGCACAAGAAGAGAGGAAAGTATGCCTAGAATCTGACAGAGGGGTGGCCACTTTGTCTTTTCACCAAGCACTCCTGAGAGTCTGATTATTCTCAGTAATAATGTTCAATATATTAATTATGCTGTAGTAAAGGACTGTAATGAAGGAATTTTGGTTGTCTGAGGCCAAGGATACAAAGAAAACAAGAGAATCTGTTATTTTGCGTTGAAGACTTGTTATAACATTTTTCCCTCAGGTCTACAAGCCACTCAATTTCCATCCTTCCTTCTGCCTCCTGAGCCCTGTTTTACTCTTAAAATCTTCATCTTCCCCCATCTTCTTTCTTATCCCAGTTAAAATAGACAGAAGGAAAGAAGGCCAGGACTCTCAGAATCTCAGTATGAAGTGGTGGTAGGGAAGAAGATTGT